>NC_058131.1:557189394-557212566 GCF_016433145.1 Gracilinanus agilis | reverse complement strand
TCCACTGGTTTCTTCATGTCATCAATCAAGACCTGTTTCCATATTTTTGATAATTGCACTAGGGTGGTCCTTTAGCATCTACAACCCAAATCATGTCCAAATCACCCCATGTGTTCAAGCAGTTGTTTTTCTTCTGTGTTTCCTCTCCTGCAGTTCTTCCTCTGAATGTGGATAGGTTCTTTTCTATAAATCCCTCAGAATCGTCCTGGGTCATTGCATTGTTGTTGGTACAGAAGTCCATTACATTCTATTTTACCACAGTGTATTGGTCTCTATGTACAATGTTTTCCTGGATCTGTTCCTTTCACTCTTCTTTAATTCTGTAGAATCTATAGAACCAACGAATAATTTTACAGACATATTTAATTTTTAAAAAGATAAAAGAAAAAAGAAGGGGCGGGGGAGAGTAGTCTGAATTGGGTTATGGGATCCTCAAGGAGGTAACCCACCTCAGCCATTGCACTCACTTCGCTGGCCGTGAGTCGTTTCCAAGCCCGGTCGAGGGAGGCATCCGCCCAGACCACACCCCTTGGAGGGGGTTATGGCGCTCACGGGCTTCTCCTGCCCAGTCTTACCCCCGAGCCGGGCCCCATTTTCTGGGAACTCACCCCCCCACAATCGCGGGAGGAGCCCTGCTAGGGCCGCTATTGGCCCTCGTCTCAGACCTTCCCAAGGGCTGGGCTGGGGAGTGACGTAACGCACTCAGCTTGTAGCCCCAACGATGAGCTTCCCTCCGCCCTATGGTGGGGGCCCACAAAGGGCGCGATATATAACCCTCACCAAATCCGTGCTATTTCTTACAGAGGGCGAGAATCCCATGATACCTGGCGGTATGCAAATAGTAGTCGCGTCAGAGCAGAGCGCGGTCAGCCGCTCTCTCCAAGCGCGGGAAGTCCCATTTTCTTCTTCGGTCACCGGTAACGAGCGCATGCGCATACTGTAGATCTGGGAACTGACCTATGGAACTGAACTACGGTCCTGTCTGAATCGGTTGAGAGCACCATGGCCTCGCGCAAGAGGAGTAGAAGTACTGGCTACGCCCGAGGTCTGGAGAAGGTTTCGGGATTCTGGATTAGTGTTTGCAAAAGGGTGGAAGGAGCCGGTGACTAGAGCGCTCACTGTCCCTCTGCTCTCCGAGCGTTCTTGGGGGAGAAAAAAGAGCCTCGCGGCCTTGGTATTGGCGACATGTGGGTGGGGCTTCTACGCGAGTCTCGGCTGGGGCGTAGCTGGGTCCGGGTCAAAGGTTAGGGGTCTGGAATGAGGGAGAGCCTCCCCCCCCTTCTCTGAAGTTCCACCCTTTATTTTGGGTCACCATCCCTGGCGTTTTCGTGTGTGTATGTGTATGTGACTTTGGCTCCCTACTGGCTTGTTATTCTTTTCTGGAGTCGAGACAAATCAGCAAGCATCAGCTTTATATACAAACAAGATATATACAGAATAAATTGGAAATAATCACAGCACTAGCTGGAAAATATCTTTAAGTCTATGGAGTTAAATCCTCGGAATTGTTTGCTGTATTGTCTCTCCATTAAACTGTGAGTTCCTTGAGGGAAGACCTAACTCCTGCACTGTGCACAGTGCCTGGGATATACATAGTAGCTTTTAATAAATACCAATTGGCTTAACTTGACCAAACAGGGAAGGGATTTAAAAAGCAATTGAGTCCGATCCTTTCATTTTACACATCTAGAAACTAGAAGTGACCTTAATAACCATCCAGGTCAGCCCCCTTACAGAAAAGGAAACCAAGGCTGCAAATATTGAGGATGGGGGCAGGCAGAGTGTGGTAATTGTCCCAGTAGGTATTTGAACCAAGTTTTTTTTCAGATTCCAGGACCAGCCCTCAAATCTGTGGCATAATAGTCTGGATTCTTCCCTTTTTTACTTATCTTGGCCCACCTGGACCCTAACCTCCAGTCCAGGGCACCATTTTTCTGATTCTTCTCCAGGTGCAAGGATAAAACTTCAGTCCCCAGGGTCAGAGTCTGAAAAGAGTGAAGCAGCCTCATCTACAGTTGAATTTCATTGGCAATGGGAGGACGGGGAGGGTATCTGGCATTGGTATCCTTCTACTCAGGATATGGAGATCACAGAGGCTTTCAGGTTGGTACTATTCCAAATTTTCTGTCATTTTCTATTCCTTAGGTTACAGGTTTGATCTGAAGGGACAGTTTCCTATTACATAAGAGGCCTTTCAGGGACTTGTGTTTTCACCTATATTGAATCAGACTCATCCAGCTTTCTGTGATGATATTTTAAGAAAATATCACTAATCTCTAAGTCATAGCAATATTACTGGTCTATTTTGTGAAACTTTGCAACAATTTATTGAATTGCTTTACATAAAATTAACATTTTTCTTACCACCCCCAATATCAATGGTCCCTTCACAAAATCTTCAGCCTCTTTTTCACTAAAGAAACTGTCATACTTAGAAAGTCCTCAGGGATTCCCCTCACCAGAGGAAACATCTACACCTGCTACATCCAGGGAATATGGCTCACTATGGGGAAAAATTCACAGGAGTATTAATAAATCATTTTTCTATTTGCTTCATCCTTTTCTCCATCTCAGAAATGTTCTGCAGTGACTAATTCTGTGAGTTAATAATAATATTTGTGAGGCAAATATTTCATTCACTTTTTATATTTTAGGTTATGCTTGGCCTTTCTCCCATCTGTTCCCAGCTACCAGTTCTTACATTGAAGAATTAGATATCCTTTCTATCCCCCTGCTGTCAAACCTTTTGGATCATTTCTAACATAAGGCTTAGTTTGTCTTTCATTTTTGCCTCTTTGGGGATTAAGAAATTTGAGTCGGGTCAATAAACATTTATCCAGTGCCTAAATGTGTGCCAGGCACTATGCTAAGCACCAGGAATACAAAAAGAAGCAAAAAACTGTCATCCAAGCTCACTGTTTAATGGAGGAGATAGCACACAAAAAATATGAATAAGTAAGCTTTGCATATACAAGATAAGTAGGAAATAATTTAAAAAGAGAAGGCATTAGAATTAAAAGGGGTTGGGAAAGGTTTCTTATAGAAGGCAAGATTTTAGATGGGATTTAAAGGAATCCAGGGAAACCAATAGGAGATGAGGAGATGGAGATGAGGAATGAGAATGCTCCTAGCATGGAGACATCCAGAGAAAATGCCTGGAGCCAAGAGATGGGGTTATCTTGTTTCTGAAACAGCAGAGAAGCCAGTGGCACTGGACTAAAGAGTATGTGGAGAGAAGGAAGAGGGTTGTATAGGTATAAGACTAAAAAGGTAGGGGGTGGGTTAGGTTATGGAGGCCTTTGAACATCGAAGATTTTATTTGAACCTAGAACAGAGGAGTGATGTGGTTGGACCTACACTTTAGAAATATCTCTTTAGTGGCTGAATGGAGGATGTATTAGAGTGAAGAGAGACTTTAGAGAAGCAGACTCACCAGCAAGCTATTGTAATATTTCAAGTGTGGGATGACAAAGGTCTGCTCTAGAGTTGTAGCAATATCATAGTAGATTAAGGGACAGGTTTGAGAGATGTTATATAGGTGAAATTGATAAGTCTTATCAATGGATTGGATATGTGGAATGACAGATGGTAAAGAGTCATGGATAACACCTGGTTTGTGAACCAGAGGAACTGGAAGAATTGTATTGCCCTTAGGCAAGGAAGGTTTTAAGGGGAAAGAATTTAATTTTGGACATTCTGTCAACTGGACATAAAGTTCTAGATGTCCAAAAGGCAGTTGAAGATGCAAGATTAGAGCAGAGAGATGGGAGCAAGATAGGTAGATTTGAGAACCATCAACATAGAGATGATAATTAAATCCATGGAAGCTAATGAGATCACCAAGGATAGAGGGAGTAGTTGTATAGAGGGAAAAGGGCCCAGAATTGAACACTTGGGGACTCTTAGAGTTAGAGTGTGTATCTTGGGTGAGGATCCAGCAATTAGAGTGTATAACTTAGATTAGAATCCAGCAAAGGATATGGAGAAGGAAGGATCTGCTAGATTAAGGGAGAACTACAGGAGTATTATTTTGAAAACCTAGAGAGAAGATCATATCCAGGAGGTGATCAATAGTGTTAAAGTCTCCATAGAGGATGAGAAGAATGCGGATTGAGAAAAGGCCATTGGAATTCTCAGTTAAAAGATTATTAGTACCTTTGGAGAGAGCAGTTTTGGTGGAACCAAAAGGTTGGAAGCTAGGTTGTGAGGGATTAAGAAGATAGAAGAAGGAAAGTAGAGTTCAACTGGTTCACCAACAAGTCAAAATGGAGAAAAAGAGCAGAGTATGGCTAGTGCAGAGGAGGTGGCCTGGGAGAGAACTAAAAGGTCAAGGAATTGGAAGTCACAGTGTGGACAGAGTTGGGTTGGTAACAGAAGGCAAAGGGAAAGGTGGAAAGCCAATAGATTATGATTATATAAGGGGATACTGGAATTCTTGAACATGGAGGGGACACATTTTGTGCAAATTCAAGGTGTGACCATTTTTGTATGTGACTGAGATGTGGTGGAGGACTAGGTCATGAGGAGTGAATAAATTGAGAAACTGAATGGGTAAGTGTTTGAGGAAGAGTCATTATATATTTTGAAGTTCCCTAGTATCAGGGCACATGTTGTGGAAAAATTGTGAGCCTTGTACACTACTCATTGAGGAAGAAAGGAGAGTGACCTGGAAGTCTGCAAACAACAGTTTCCAGGATTTTGATTTTTAGGGAGTTGGATAGAGATGATTGCCTCAAACTGGGACTTATCTTTCAGGAAAGGAAATACTTTGGTAAATATCTCATCAGATAGTGGAAACATGAAGCTCCAGGTGGACTTCAAGAAAATGGTCCAGAGGACTACAAAGACAAGGACTGAGAGGAGAATTGCTGTTGCTGTCAAGGACCAGGGTTCCTGTGAGTGTGTAGCCTTTGATCAGGAAGTGTTCATTTTGGGGACAAATACCATTAGCCCATTATTATTATATGCTTTTCTGTGCAAATGACATGCAGGCAACATAATGATTTAGAATGCCTCTCTAATCATAACACAATTTGTAATATATTATCCTTGTTCTCTGGCACTTATTAAAAAGAAGTTTTGTTTGGTTTTCCTCATAGATTATAAATAGAAGGTTTAGCACCTAATACTTTTTTTTAACCCTTCTGTTTTAGAATCAATACTAAATGTCAATTCCAGGGCAGAAGAGCAGTAAGGAATAAATAATTGGCCCAGGGTCACTCAGCTAGAATGTCTGAAGCCAGATTTGGAGTCTCCAGCCTGGCTCTCTATTCACTGAACCACCTAGTAATAAACGTTTTTTGACTCAAATATGAAAGACCCAGTAAACCTTGGGGAAAGATAACTCATCTTTTCCTTTGAGACCTTTTTAATGTATGCTTTAGAATAGAGGTGATAATTCAGAGTCTTGCCCTAATTCCTACAAAATCCTTCCTTTGATATTATTTCTCTGTAGATTTTATTTGGCAGTGGCAGGGTGATGAGGAAGATGACTGGATCCCATATGATGCTAAGACTTGCCTGGCTCTGGAGAGAACTCTAGCAGAAAGCAATGAGCTGAAGATAGATGTGATATTTGGCCGAACACGTTATACTCTGGATGTAGGCAACATGGTACAAACCAATTGCAAAAGTGGTTACCAACGCAGAATAGAGCGCCAGCCTTCAGGTATATGCAGTTACTAGTTCATTGGGAAATGCCCGGGATTCAGCATGGGATTAATTCTCATGGATATAGTAAAGGAAGAGGAAAAGAGCTATAGAAGGACTGGGAAATATAACCTGAAGAGAATGGGGAGGGAGATAAAGAGATACTAAGGAGAAAACTTACTCATTGTTTCAAGATAGGAGATGATTCATTCACAGGAACATAGGGAACATTATGGAGAACAAGTCTCATTTTATAGAGGAAATCAAAGCACTTAAGAACCATGAGTCAGATTCTCAGCTCATGATCTTTTACTGATTGACAAATGACCTGGGGCCATTAGCTTTTCAAGTATTGTAGATTAAGGAAGAGGCATAGGAATTGATGGTAACATATGTGTTGAAGTTATAACATTTTTTCTACTGGCCAGTCTACCCTTTGTGAAAAATACTAATTTCCTTTACCTTTTCTTTTAAGTACATTTTTATTGATATCTTTTGTTTTTATATCACTTAAAATTTTCTCCTTTTATGCTTTCCCCTGCTCTACTCCCAGAGAGATATTACATATAACAAAGAATTCTATTTTTCTTTACTTATCTTTCTTTTCATTTATTTATTTGTTTGTTGGTTTATTTATTTATTTATTTATTTTTTAAGTTTTATTTTAAACCCTTAACTTCTATGTATTGACTTATAGGTGGAAGAGTGGTAAGGGTAGGCAATGGGGGTCAAGTGACTTGCCCAGGGTCACACAGCTGGGAAGTGTCTGAGGCCGGATTTGAACCTAGGACCTCCCGTCTCTAGGCCTGGCTCTCAATCCACTGAGCTACCCAGCTGCCCCCTGTTGGTTTATTTTTGCCTTTAGATGCTGTGGAGTTGACTGAAGCTAATGGAGGCAGTACTAGAAACACATCCAGTGTTTTATCTATGGAATGCCCTTCTGAATCCAAGAAAGCCCGAGGTGAATTCGTGGTGCAAGGTGTGAAACAAGCACTTGTGGCAGAAGATGCTGAGAGGAATGGCAAGGCCAAAGAGAATGAAGGTTAGGTTCAGATGAGAGAGAAGGGAGAATCAAAGGTGGGTTTTGGGAATAGACTTCTGATGGACCCATCTGCTCTTTTTGTGCTATGTTAAGATGTAGTCTGAGGAGGGGGCAGGTGGGTAGCTCAGTGGATGAGAGCCAGGCCTAGAGATGGGAGGTCCTAGGTTCAAATCTGCTTCAGACACTTCCCAGCTGTGTGACCCTGGGCAAGTCACTTGACCCCCACTGCCTAGCCCTTACCACTCTTCTGCCTTGGAGCCAATACACAGTATTGACTCCAAGATGGAAGGTAAGGGTTTTAATTTAAAAAAAAAAAAAAAAAAGATGTAGTCTGAGGTATCCATTCCTTGGAGGCACTGAAGCCTACTGACCCTTTCATTCAACTAAAATGGTCTTCTCCAATTTACCAGTTATTAATTAAGGAATTGCCAAATCTAATTTTTCATCCCCAAACTTTGACCTCTCATTAGCATCTCACACTCTTGATCACTCTTCCCTCTAGTTCATAAGTAGTTCACAGATAGTTCTCTTTGTCTGTCACAGAGTTCCTTCTCAGTTTCTTTTTTTCTGGTTTTTCAACCTTGTCATGCCCACTAATCACAATGGACCTTAGTCTTGTTGTCTTTTCTCCTTTTGCTCTATAATATGCCGTCTGATAATGTAATTTTTATTTATCATTTTTTATTCAGTTGATTACCAGATCTGTGTATGTAGCCCCAATTTCTTTTCTGAGTTGTAGTTATGCATTAAAAATGCCTCTTAGACATCTTGAACTAGATATTCATAGGTATCTCAAATTCAAAATGTTTGGGTTTTTTTTTAGGCAATGGGGGTCAAGCGACTTGCCCAGGGTCACACAACTGGGAGGTGTCTGAGGCCAGATTTGAACCTAGGACCTCCTGTCTCTAGGCCTGGCTCTCAATCCACTGAGCTACCCAGCTGCCCCTCAAATTCAAAATGTCTTAAATAAAGTTCGTTCACTATTTCCCCACCAAAACTCCCTTCTTATTAATTTATTATTATTATTGGAGGTACTTTAGAAGGTAAACTTGTCATTTCTGCTTCTGTAACATGCCTCATTTATGTCCCTTTCTCTTCATTCACACAACCACAATGCTAGTTCACCTCCTCATAACTTCTCTCCTGAGCTATTAAAGTAGTCTTCTAACTGGTCTTCTTGCCTCAGATCTCTTCCCACACCAATCCCTTCTCCATTTACCTGCTGAATTTATTTTGCAAAGCATCGTCCCACTTCCTGTTCAGTGAGGTCCAGGGACTTCCTATTAATTACTAGAACAATTACATGGATCTGATATTCTGTTTAGCGTTTAAAGTTCTTCATTTTTTTTTAACCATTACATTCTGTTTTAGAATTGATGCTAAGTATTGATTCCAAGGCAAAAGAGTAGTAATGGTGAGTCAATTGGGATTTTGTGACTTGACCAGGGTCTCATAGCTAGGAAGTGTCTGTGATCAGATTTGAACCCAGGACCTCCCATCTCCAGACCTGGCTTTTGATGCATTGTGCTACCTATCTACCCCTACCCTGGCCTTCTTGCAGTTCCTCAAATATGACATTCTATTTTCTATATTGCACTGGCTTTCCCCTATGCCTTGAATTTTCTGCCTCCTTACCTCTTTTAGTTTAGCTTCCTTTGAAGTCCTACCATCTGCTGCTATCTTTTCCTTCTTCCCCAGCTGCTGGTGCCTTCCCCTTTTTGATTGCCCTCCATCTGCTCTTTATATATTGCATATTCCTAGTTATTTGCATGTTGACTTCCATGGTAGAATGGATGCTTATTGAGCACAGGAGATGTTTTTGTCTTTCTTTGTATCCTCTGGGCCTAACAATGCCTGACATACAGTAAGCACTTAATAAATGCCACAATTATTCTCATTGCCTATTCTTCACTATCTGGTATCTTTTTTTTTTTGTTATTTTGAGGCCATAGTTGGTCTGGACCTACATTTCCAGACAGGATTGGTCTGAAAATAGAAAGATTCCTTTGTGAGAAGGGTGTTTAGCTAGCCCTTACATGTTTCTTTGATTACAGCATCACTTGTAAACAGTGCTTATCTGTATCTTCTCAGTATCTGTGAAGACCTTATTACTGAAGGGCAAAGCTCCAGTGGACCCAGAATGTACAGTTAAAGTGGGAAAGGTGAGAGACCCTTGACTTAATCCTTAATTGAACTGTTTTGCCACTTTCCTTAGAAAACAATGTCCTATCTTTAGTAGGTGTTGCTGCTCAACTACACTTGCTAGTGATTTATATTTTCTGAGACTAGAGGACTGGATCAGTGTCAGTCTTATCTCCCTGTGGTCAGGAGGTTGTGTGCCTCTCCCCAAAGAGCTCATTCCTTAGGATGGGAGCATATGTGGGATCTCAGGTAGAGTGGCGGAAGGAAGGCCTGGGCCATAAATTAATCCTGCTGGAAACAGGGCAGGGGGTAGGTGGTTAAATTATGATGTTAGATGTTTGGAGGAGTTTGTTACTTCTACTTCTGGGATCTGCAAGGAGGGACGAGAAGGCCTTTGTCAGGGCCACTTCTGACGCATTTTTCTCTTCAGATTTGTTCTGCCAGAACAAATCCCTGTAGAGATGACAAAAGCCTTGAAATCTTGCTCAGGGCCCAGTCTGTCCTGGTATTAGGGGGGAGTATAGTATAGTGAAGAGAGATCAGGATTTGGGGTTCTAAGAGACCCGGGTTCAAATGCTGCCTTTGACAATGACCAGTCATACGTGTCTGAGCAGGTTGTTAAACCTCTTTGAACCTCATTCTCTGTAAACTGAGGACAACAATAGCTTTATGGTATTATGTAAAGTACTTTGCAACCTAGAATTTTTTTGGTAAATGCCAGGTTTCCTTATGTCTGACATGTCACCTTCTAGGCTCACGTATACTGTGAAGGGGATGATGTGTATGACGTTATGTTGAACCAGGTGAGAGGAAAAGTCCTATTTGAAAAATATCTTTTTTGTTAATGGTTAAGGTTGTGGTGTTCATGTTTCTAATTCAGGATTCCTCATACTATATAACATAGTACTAGGCTTGTCTAATGTTACAATAAAATCTTTCCTAAGACTTCTTAAGCTGAACCTGTCTGTCAATAAGTTGATATAATATACTCTTTCCTTGAGGAGCAAAATAATTCCTTAGGTTTTTTTTATAGTCATCTTGAATGGTTATGGGGAGTAGATAAGGGGAAATTTTCTACTTAACAGGTCCTACCAACTACAACAGATTTTCTGATTGTAAACCTATTATACTACCTAATACCCACCCTTTCACTGAAAAATTGGCAGTTTCTTTTATACTTTATCTTCAGAATGAGGACTTTGGATTAAGTAAACTAGAAGGTCCTTTCAAAATCTAAAGTTTTATAACTGATTAGAAGACTGGAAAGGGGGAAAAACGGGCTTATGTATATAAACTAAAGAAAGTGTGGTGTACCAGACAGTTCTGAGAATTATGTTCCAATGTGAAAGCAAACTTTGCTTTGTTGTGGATTTCCCCTCATTCCAGTCAATACACAGCTCTAATCTACCCCTCATGTTATTTCTTTGTGTTCACATTCTTTCCAGAATGGCCTCACTGGTCCCTACTCCACACTCCAACTCTAGGGGACAGAGGTTCTTACTCTTTGTCTTCTCCTTAGTCAGCTCTTAGCTGTCTCCTCAGATTGCAACAAGCCAGGACTGTGGCCAGTACCATCAGAAGCACAAGTATCTAGAGCAGGGGTTGGCAACCTTTTTGGCCTTGAGAGCCATAAACGCCACATTTTTTAAAATGTAATTTTATGAGAGCCGTACAGTGCTCACAGTGCGTGCTCCTATAACAGCGCCTGAAAAAAAATGACTTTATGGCTCCTGCAGAAAGAGCCATATATGGCCCTCAAAAGAGCCAGATATGGCTCGAGAGCCATACGTTGCAGACCCCTGATTTAGAGCCAAAGACTAGAGTAATCATGTACCTCTAGGGTTGAGGAAAATTTGTTTCCCTTGGGGAAATGATTACTAAAGACTAGAATGGATTAAGAACTGGGAGAATCGAATAGCTTAGAGGCTTTAAAGATAGGGAAAGAGAAAAAAGTAGAAAGGAGCAGAGAGACAAAAGTAGAAGCAGCCAGGACAGGTTATTTGGAGTTAAGTTCAAAGTATGAGGACATTCACTGTCTCTGAATGATTCTCAGAATTGTAGAATGTTTTCTGACAGCTATGAAGCATTGGCGGTTTCTGTTGGTTCTTATTCTATTTCCTTAGTTCTTCCTCACAAAATTATGTTCCCTTCCCCAAAGTACTTATTTCCCAGGGGACAATTAGTGTTTATGTCCATAGAGAGTCATTTGTTTATGTGAATTTCCTATGCAACCTGGCTTATGTTTCTGTGCTCATTTTTTGTCTCAATCATCATAGACCAATCTCCAGTTCAACAATAACAAGTATTATATCATCCAGCTGCTAGAAGATGATGGACAGAGAACCTTCAGTGTCTGGATGAGATGGGGCCGAGGTGATGTCAATAGTAGGGGATTGGGGAAGAGGTGCAATTTAAACATTTGAAAGTTGAAAAGACAATTGGTCGATAGCTGAAGGCTTTTCTGGGTTAGAACTGATCATATGGGAACCCTGAATGATAGGAGTGCAAAGATCAGCCCTAGTTTCTAGTTTAAAATATAATTCCTATTCTTGAGGAGGAAGTAGATATAAAGATATGAAAAACAGTAACTTCCTCAAGAAACTTCCAACCAGCAGTATCCTAGAAGACCCTTTCAAAACTAAGAATACTTTGCCAGTTTGGTTTTGGTCTTGTTCTCTTTTATGGCAGCTGCATTATTTTATCTGTATTGAGAAAATCAACATATCTACCTTACTCCTCAAGCCCTGTAATTTCTCTTTGTACCCTTCAACCACTGTGGCCTGCTTTTTGCCTGGCATTGAATAGCAAGGCAAGAAGAAATGATGCTTTTCTTTGTACTAAGCAATCATAGAGTGTTTGAGTTTCTATGAAAGACATTCTCCTTGACATTTCCTTTGCAGTTGGGAAGGTTGGACAGCACAGTTTGGTGACTTGTTCTGGGGACCTCAACAAAGCCAAGGATATATTTCAGAAGAAGTAAGTGGCTTGGCAGTGGGCAGGAAAAGTATCCTCTAAAGCAGGGGTCGGCAACCTTTTTGGCCGTGAGAGCCATAAACGCCACATTTTTCAAAATGTAATTTCATGAGAGCTGTACAGTGCTCACAGTGCACTCCTGTAACAGTGCCTGAAAAAAAATTGACTATGGCTTCTGCAGAAAGAGCCATATATCTGGCCCTCAAAAGAGCCAGATATGGCTCGAGAGCCATACGTTGCCGACCCCTGCTAAGATATTACCTTTTCAGTTAACTTTGATATCAGCTTAACCTCTCTGAAGTTAACCAACAGTTGTCATAATTCAAGTATGTGGTACTGGGCTGGATTATTTGGAAAGTCCAGGGGAAAAGGAGCTTTCAGATGTCTGGAGAACTAGAGATCAAAGAGACTATCTTCCCTTCTTCACCACTTCTCCAATGGTTCCTAATAACTATTAAAGTCTTTTTGTCCTGCCTGTCAAGACAGAAAGATGAATTATTTGGGCTGTCCTAGGTACTTCTGTGCCCAGGCTTAGTGATTCATGTACATATACATCGAAAAAGCCTAGAATCCTATTCTTTCTTTTTTAATTCTCTCTCACTCCTGGCCTTTTCCATCCCTCCAGAATCCTTGAGTACATGCTTTATGGGAAAGTTATATATAAGAGCATTTTATACAGTAAGTGGGGCTTTGAGGAGATAGATAGATCCTTTGTGAGGAGGCAAAGTTGTGCTGCTAGGACTGCTGAAAATGTCCTTGTAGCTTCATCCGTGATTTTTTCCCCCCCTTCTTCTTTGAACTCCACAGATTTTTTGACAAAACAAAGAATAGTTGGGAAGATCGTGGGAGCTTTAAGAAAGTACCAGGGAAATACGATATGCTGCAAATGGACTATACAACCAACATTGAGGTATACTCTAACCTTACCTCTGGAGAAATGCTATTCTATCTCACTGGCGGGATGAGAACTAGCAAAATGGTCGTGCTATAATCGGTACACTTTAAGTGGGTTACCTTTTTTCCTAAGAATTAGAATTCCCCTGGGCAGTTAGGGTTTTGAGAATAAAACAAGATAGGGCAGGAAGGAGCAGGCCTCTTTTATGTCCTCAGAGGTTATAGGGAACATTTATTTGTTACTTTACAGTGCATTAGTAGAAGAGTGAATAGAGAATAAAAAAGGTAGTGATTCAGCCATATTGTGCACTGATAATATTCCATCTGGAGTATGTGAACAACTATCATTTTTTTAAGCAGGAGGGACACTGATAAAATGAAATGTGACCAGATAATGGTGACTAGGATAGCAAAGGCTCTGGAAATGGCCAAAGGAATTAGAGAGATTTCGTTTGTAAAAGAAGACTTGGGACTTGATAATCATCGTCAAATATTTCAAAGGCTGTTATTTGAAGAGAAAATAGATTTATTCTGTGTTGCTTTAGAGTGCAGATGTAGAAACAATAGGCAGAAGTTACAGAGGTAGATTTGATTCAATATAAAGAACTTTTTGAGAGGCAGTGTGGTGTAGTAGATAGAAAGCTGACTTTGGAATTAGGAGGACCTAGCTTGAAGTCCATCCTCAACTCATTGTGGTCACTTAACCTCACTGCCCCAGACAATTTTTTAAGACTTTAATACAAAAGAAATGCCCATCTACTTTGGTAGAGGAAGTTCCTCAGGGATTATTCCTAATACAATGAATTTATAGCTCTAGTCCAAAAAGATGAACTTTGCAATAATAAAAATGTCCAAAAATTGAATGGGATGCCCCTAAAAACAAGGAATTTCCCATTATAGGTGGTACTCAAGCAAGGACTGCATGACTTTGTCTTAGGTGATATTGAAACAATTTATGTAGTGAATAGAACTAGATGACCTCTATAGTCTTTTTCAAATAGGTTTTATAATCTGTCTCAGGGTGAAGAGTCAAAGGATGAGGCACTTGTTCCCATTTCACCTCCCAAACTAGAGTCTCAGCTGGAGCATCCAGTCCAAGAGCTGATAGAATTGATTTGCAACATCCAGACCATGGAAGAAATGATGGTAGAGATGAAGTATGATATCAAAAAAGCCCCATTAGGTAGGAGTCTTGTATTGAATTATTTCTGGGGGACGCTGGCTCCCTCAGGTCTGGGTATCTCGGAGGGTAGAACGATTAAGCAGCTTGGGACAAATGAGAACAGCCAGAGACTCAGTAAGGTTTGCAGAGGCTGTTCTGTCTGCCATCTGCTGGCTTCTTTATTTATACCTTTCTTTTAAGATTACTACAGGGTTGGCATGGAAATTCATTTTCAACATACATCTTTTCTTGGAGATAATGGATTAAGTCATACATTAACTTTGTTACTAGCAACTCTTCATTCTTCAGTAACTTTCAATATGGGGTGAAGAGAACAGTTTGGCATGGTGGGAGCATACAAGCCTTTTCATGGGAGACACTTTTTCCATTTATCATCCATTGTTCTTTTATGTTAACATACCGAATCAGGGATCAGGGAGGGGGGAATCTTAGAGACTGTTCTGACCTCTTTTTGTAGGCACCTGTGTATGGGAGACTGTGAAACCTGCAGTTTCTTTTTGGGGAATAGAAATCTTTAAACATTAACTCACTATTTGCTGGTCTGTTGTGGAGGGACTTTTAGGGGAATTTCTGTAACATGACATCTAAAGGTGGGGCTTTCCTAGGAGTTTGTTGGGGGGCCTGTAAGGGTTCTAGTAATAACCTGTAATGTTCCTCTATATTTTCCTGGGGCTGAGTAGAGATATTGATCATAATAATTCCTATAATGAGGAATATTAGTAAGAGAAGAGTCACACAGGGGAAACTGAATGGGAAATCCATCCTCCTTTGATCTCCTTTGCAGATTTTCAGGGTTCGTGCATGATTTTGTCATCCGTCACGAACTTGATGGCCCCCGGCATCTTTCCTTTCTTCTCCAATTCTTAAAATGGGATATTCAGGGGCAGCTGGGTAGCTCAGTGGATTGAGAGTCAGGTCTAGAGACGGGAGGTCCTAGGTTCAAGTCCAGCCTCAGACACTTCCCAGCTGTGTGACCCTGGGCAAGTCACTTCACTCCCATTGCCTACCCTTACCACTCTTCCACCAAGGAGCCAATACACAGAAGTTAAGGGTTTAAAAAAAATAGGATATTCATATTCCCCATGTCTCTCGGCTGGACTTTTCTGGTAGCAGTACTAAATTGTAGGTAGCATGATGACAGGGAGCCTGGAGTTTCTTTTAAATGGGCTAACAGGAAAGATCAGAAACTCATTTAGAAAATATGGTCTTTGATTGGGTCTACAGGGAAGCTGACAGTGGCACAAATCAAGGCAGGTTATGAGTCACTTAAGAAGATAGAAGATTGTATTCGGTCTGGTCAAAGTGGGCGGATCCTGGTGGAGGCATGTAATGAATTCTATACTAGGATTCCACATGACTTTGGGTAAGTTTGACTCTGGGCCCACCACTATCATGCTATGCCTTCAGTTTTCTGTCTACTTCATCGCTGCTGGGAAACTTAGCAGCAAAGTGTAAGTTTATTGACATTTCTCTCAGTCCTTGAGAAACAAAGGTCTTTCTGAGATCCAACAACTTGGGAAGCAGGGCTGTAAAATCCAGTCTCTTGTTTAGGAATCTGATTCCTCTTGTCAGAATTATATTCCTAATCTTCAGCTAAATTGGAGTTCTTAGCTTTAGAAATAATTGAATTTAGTTCTGTATATACCAGGGGAACATTTTTTTGACTGCAAGCAGATTTATTCCTTGTTATTTTACCCAACTGTAAAAAGAAGTACAACCATTCTCCTATGAGAACCTGTTGTCAGGAGATGAAATCAAGAATTCATAAGTATAGAAGGGAATTCTGAATTCCTTTGTGACCTAAGCCTTAGGTTAGCAAATTAGAAAGTTTCTTCTGTTTCTTGTCCTATCCATAGTACCTATTTCTTCACATACTTGGAAATTCTATTTTCAGTTTTAGTCATCTCAAAGTCATCTGGTTCCTCAGCTCACTTTTTTTTAATTTAATTTTTTTGTTACAGTTTAAGTTCTTAGCTCCCTCCCTCCCTCTCTCCTGGCACTGTTTGTGAAAAACAAAAACTGTGTACACACACACAAATATAAATAATCCATATACATACTTCTCTATCACTTTTTTCTCTGGAGGTGGACATTCAGTTATACTGCTATTGCTATTATTATATATGTTCTCTTGGTTAAAGTTTTTTACAACACAATAGTATTATCATGCTATGCCTTCAGTTTTCTGTCTACTTCACAACTTGTTTACCCATTTCCCATTTGATGGGCATCCCCTCAGTTTCCAGTTTTTTGCCACCACAAAGAGAGCTGCTTTAAATATTTTAGAACATAGAGGTTCTTTTCCTTTTTCCCTGATCAGCGTGGGAAACAGACCTAATAATGGCATTGCTGGGTCAAAGAGTATACAGTTTTATATTTGGGCATAATTCCAGATTGCTTTCCAAAATGGTTCAATCAGTTCACAATTCCACCAACAATTTATTAGTGTCTCCATAGTCTAGTTTATTATTATTATTATTATTATTTTATTTTTTAAACCCTTAACTTCTGTGTTTTGGCTCCTAGGTGGAAGAGTGTTAAAGGTGGGCAATGGGGGAGTCAAGTGACTTGCCCAGGGTCACACAGCTGGGAAGTGTCTGAGCCTGGATTTGAACCTAGGACCTCCCGTCTCTAGGCCTGGCTCTCAATCCACTGAGCTACCCAGCTGCCCCTCCATAGTCTACTTTTTGATGGAGTTTACTTTCGTCCTTGTCTGAGTCACTTTTGTGAACCACTTAACACTTATGCATGCTAATAATTAAGAACATAACAATTCACTTATGTTTCTGGCCCTAGGCTCCGCACTCCACCATTAATCCGAACAGAGCAAGAACTGACAGATAAAATTCAGCTCTTAGAGGTGAGAGATAGCATGGGTTGATGGATGTCCTACTTCTCTTGGCCCTATTGGCCCCAGGATCCTTCTCTCATGGTTATTTCTCTTATGCCATTAGGCACTGGGAGACATTGAAATCGCTATCAAGTTGGTGAAGACAGAGCTTAGGAACCCAGAGCACCCACTAGACCAGCATTATAGAAACCTACATTGTGCTCTTCGCCCCCTGGACCATTCCTGTCATGAATTCAAAGTGAGAAAAGATTTCTTCTCTTTCCCCTATTGAAAGCTTCTGCTTCCTTTTTCTATGATCATTTTTGATACGAATTAGGCTTTAAAATCCACATAAAAAAAAGAATCCATATTTTTACCAATCATAAGATTTTTAACTAATTAGGAGCTCTTCCTAAATGACTTGTGAGATCTGTTGGGGTCAGAGAAAGACACTTCTGCCTGGATGCATCAGCTCATGGGGTTAGTGATTTCAAGCCCAAACTCATTAATTTCTTCTCTTTCCTCATTCAGGTGATCTCCCAGTATCTACATTCTACCCATGCCCCTACTCATAATGATTATACGATGACCTTGCTTGATGTCTTTGAAATGGAGAAAGAGGGTGAGAATGAAGCCTTCAGGAAGGATCTTCCCAATAGGTCTGGGTTTGTTTCTGGCCTTGATATTAAAAACTTCTTTCTAGTCTCTCTCCAACTAATTCCCTAAAGAACTGAGTGTGGTTGTGTGATTTTCAGAAAGGGAGGAAAGGAAGCTGGAAACCTGGTCCTATCCATAGCATAGCTGGAAGGGAAGCAACAAAAGATACAGGTTGATATTCATGGTTCTCCCCTAGGATGCTGCTGTGGCATGGTTCCCGACTGGGTAACTGGGCGGGGATCCTAAGCCATGGACTTCGCATTGCCCCACCTGAAGCTCCAGTCACAGGCTACATGGTGAGTGCAGTTGGAACTCTTAGACTGAGCAAGGAATAGTCATGACCTCTCTTTGATGTTTTCAAAGTGGAACTCTTATTGTTCTGGTGATAGTTCCTGAGGTTCTTCATAGTTCTAGCTTGAGTTAGGCTTCATTGCCATTCAGTGGTCATGGAAATTCTGTGACTGATGGCTAGGATTGATGTAAACCAGTGGTTCCCATACTTTTTTGGCCTACCGCCCCCTTTCCAGAAAAAATATTACTTAGCATCCTGGAAATTAATTTTTTAAAATTTTTAATAGCAATTTATAGGAAAGATAAATGCACCTGTGGCCATCAATGCTTCCCTGGATCGCTACAGCACCCACCAGGGAGCGATGGCGCCTACTTTGGGAATCACTGATGTAAACGGAGGTGCCTTTCACTTTTCCATGGACTCCCAGCCAAACCACAGCTGTTTTTTAGGTAATCTGTCCAAAGAAAGTAGAGTTCAGGATCTAGATCCCTCCCTTTGATAGCAAGGGACTTTTATGAAGGCTCAAATTTTTTTTTAACCCTTCTCTTATAGAGACTTCTTTATAGCACTTCTAAGACAGAATGGCAAGGGCTAGGCTTTCGGAGTTAAGTGACTTGTCCAGGGTCACATTGCGAGGAAGTATCTGGGGCCAAATTTGAACCCAGGTCCTCCTGACTCCAGGTGTGGCACTCTCCACTGTGTTAACTAGATGACCCCAGGCTTTAACTTCTAAAATTTTCTAACTTCTAATACACAGAAAAATTATTTTCTTTTTTTTCCAGTCACTAAAAAGCAAAAGGCTTCATTATCTTCATTATTCCCAATTCAGCTGAAGTTGTGGGAAGACATAGCCTCCAGGGGATGAATTTATCTTTTGGTCAAGGTCTAAAATCTAGGGCCAGTGGTATATTTATTATTATTATTTTTTTTAAACCCTTACCTTCCATATTGGAATCAATACTGTGTGTTGGCTCCAAGTCAGAAGAGTGGTAAGGGTAGGCAATGGGGGTTAAGTGACTTGCCCAGGGTCACAGAGCTGGGAAGTGTCTGAGGCCGGATTTGAACCTCGGACCTCCCGTCTCTAGGCCTGGTTCTCAATCCACTGAGCTACCCCAGCTGCCCCAGCCAGTGGTCTATTTAGTTATACCTTTTCTTCCATGGGCTTAGCTGCTGACCTGGGCATATATCTGTCAATTGCAGTTTGGAAAAGGAATCTATTTTGCTGACATGTCCTCCAAGAGTGCCAATTACTGCTTTGCCTCACGACTGAAGGACACGGGCCTGCTGCTGCTATCAGAGGTGAGGAAGAGGCCCAGCTGAGAGGACCCACCTCCAATCAGCATTAGCCTTATTTCTGCCAGGATGGGAGGAGAAGAGGAAAATAAAATAAAAACCTTTTCCTATACTGTCATTTCCCACTACAGTACTGCATTCAGCTGAAATGAAGTAGACAGTAACAAAAATGTCCAATAGGCAAGGGACAAGCATGATAGTTTACTGAAGCCCAAAGACCAGGATTCAAGTTCTAGTCACTTTCATTCTCTAACTCTTAGGTTAAAGAATCTGTAAATGAGAGAATTGGTGACAATGACTTTTTTTTTTTTTTTTTTAGATTTTTTTTTTTTTTAAACCCTTGTACTTTTTGGTGTATTGTCTCATAGGTGGAAGATTGGTAAGGGTGGGCAATGGGGGTCAAGTGACCTGCCCAGGGTCACACAGCTGGGAAGTGGCTGAGGCCGGGTTTGAACCTAGGACCTCCTGTCTCTAGGCCTAACTCTCACTCCACTGAGCTACCCAGCTGCCCCTGACAATGACTTTTTAAAAAATATATTTTTAATTGTATGTAATCCCTTACTTTATGTCTTAGTATCAATTCTGAAACGATTAGCAAGGGCTAGGCAATAAGGTTAAGTGACTTGGCCAAGGCCACACAGCTAGGACGTGTTTGAGGTCAAATTTGAACCCAGGACCTCCCAGCTCTAGGCCTGGCAACTTTCTAGTCTACTACCTCATTGCCTCATGCTGACAGTGATTCTATTAAAGTCTTTCCCACCTGTTATCACCATCTACTGTTAGAGGAAGCATGGCAGGAGGATTCCAAGGATATGTTCTTTTGCAGGTAGCTTTGGGAGAATGTAATGAGTTGCTGGAGGCCAATCCTGAGGCAGCAGGACTGCTTCAGGGCAAACACAGCACTAAGGGAATGGGCAAGATGGCTCCCAATCCCTCCAATTATGTTACTTTGTAAGTACTCACAGCTTTTTCAACCACTCCCGTTATTCTTTCTGTCCCTTGGCCAGACAGATTTTTGCTGATGAGCTAAGACTTGCTAGTAAGAAAACCTTTGCGACTTCTTTCCTTTGGCAGGAATGGAATCACAGTGCCTCTAGGACCAGCGAGTGACACAGGAATTCTGAACCCACAGGGCTATACCCTCAATTACAATGAATTCATCGTCTATAACCCTAGCCAGGTTCGTATGCGATACCTGCTGAAAATCAGATTCAATTTCACCCAGCTCTGGTGAGGGAGATGAGATCCTTTGTTTTCTGCCCTCCTCGGGCTAGCTCCCCAGTGACAAATGAGACAATACGGCACTTGTGAGTTTGCTGTTATTTTTATATAATAAATATATTGAAAACCTTGTCATTATGGCATCCTCAGACTTTGTCTCTCCAGACAGATAGTTGTTTCTGTCTAACCGCCTTACTCCCATGACAAAAAGTACACGTGGCCCTGGGCATCTCCCACAGCCAGCTGCAGGGTAGACGCAGGCCCAGGTCTCGGCTCCACACAGCTTACTGCACCCTCACAACGGAAGAGGCCCCGCTGAAACAGATATAAGAACAACACGGTTCTAGGCTTTCCCCCCGGCATAGCTTCCCAACTGTCTCACTTGAAGGCTTTCCTTATAGGATTTATAGATTGGCCATAATACTAAGTTTTTCCCTCCCTGTGCCATTCAAGTCTGTTTTCTCATACATATTGTGCTCACCAGCTGTAGGTTGGGTCTCTCCCAAAGCTTTACATCTCGGTCCTCAGAGGCTGTCAGGAGCAGTTCAGGGAGCACATGGAGGGCTGTGACTGAACCAGAATGGATCTAAAGAGACACAATCCAGGGAGAGAGAGGCACGCTCAGCTCCTCCACAGCCCTACCTACCACCAACCCCTCTCACTTTCTGTCTAATCTCACCTTCTTGGAGTACCGTGTCTTCAACTTTGGGGAATCGAATTCCTCTTCTGTGTCCTGCCATATGTTGTCAGTGACCCAGTCTCCCTCAGAAGTACATTCTGCCATGTTCCAAAGGACCCCTTCTGAGCTGGCACACAGAAAAGCAGAGTCTGCCATTCCCAGGGCAGAGTTAGAACCTGAGCAAGCCACCAGACCCCCAGCATGCACCTCTTCCCAGTCAGGCCTCTCTGCTCCCTTGGATCCTTTGCCAGCTTACCAGACTCAGGCTTGGCTTGGGTTATCCACAATGGAGTTCCTCTGGGATTTTCCAGTTGTAGATCAAAATCCTCTATGTGCTCCAGGACTGACGATTCTGTCTGTTGCTATTTGGGAGACAGATGGGAACAGGCATATATACATATATACACGTGTGTGTGTGTATACTACTAATAAGCCAATTCAGTTATAGTCTATCTGAAGGATTCTCTGAACTAATCTTAGCCATACCAAAGAAACCAACATTTAAGTACCCAAGTCAGGCAAAATAGAAGATGTATCTGTCTCTAAGACTGTGTAATTGGGCACATAGCATGAATATAAAAAGATCAATGGGCTTCCGGGTTAAGATGGCGGCAGAGTAAGAAGCAGCTCTTAACCTCTCCTGACCAAAACACACAAAACTCCTCAAGGGGACATAAAAACAAGTCCAGACGAACGGAGGAACCCCACAACAGGGCACAGCGTGGAAGGTACGTGGAATCGAGACATTTCCAGGCTAAAAAGGGCTCTCACTCAATCGCGGGCTGAGCAACCGCCCCACCCCCACCCCCTCCACACTCACCTATAGCTCCGAACCCAGCTAAAAAGAAATAGAGCAAGTTTGGGGCACCCATCGAGTCATCGGCAGCTCCGGGACCTGTTCCTAAGAGCAGCAAGACTTAGGACCCCATTAAGTCAAGAACGCACGCGAAATCTGAGCGCGCGGGAGCAGAGAGTGGACGCTGGGCGCAGAGTGCCGGCTGAGCAGAGGCGTGGGTGCCGGCTGAGCAGAGGCGTGGGTGGAGGCAGACACAGCCAGGAACTAAAGCCTAAGTGGGGAACCAGTGCAGACGGGTATACGACTGTGGAAGTAGCTCCCTGAGACTTGTAAAGGAACCTCCTGCAGAGGATCAAGCAAGGGAATCCACCAGGGGGCTTGACCTTGGAAAAAACTAGGACTCAGACCTCAGGAGCCAATAGATCTCAGACAGACACTGAGCGCGAGGATAAACCTGAGAAGCTGCTGGGCTAATGATGGCTAATCAGTCACAGGAAATTCAGAAGAGAAAGAATAATAACAAAAAAAAGAAGTCTTTAACACTCGACAGCTTTTACACAGAGAAAATCCAGACAACCGAGCAAACAGAGGAGGAGAACAAACAACCATCCAGACCCTCCCCAAATAAGGAAAACTCCTCACAAGCTATGGAAGAGTTCAAAACTGAGATTTTGAGGAAAATGGAAGAGATCTGGCAAGAAAATAACAGTTTAAAAGGTAGAATCTTGCAACTGGAAAGCGAGGCTCAGAAACCAAATGAACTGATAAGCAAATTGAACACAAGAAATGACCAGATTGAAAAGGAATACCAGAAGATTATGGCCGAAAACAAGAAGATTATGGCCGAAAACCAAAAGATTATGGCCGATAACCAGAAGATTATGGCCGAAAACCAAAAGATTATAGCCGAAAATCAATCCCTAAAGGCTAGAATTGAGCAAGTAGAAACTAATGATCTCTCAAGACAACAAGAACAAATAAAACAAAGCCAAAAGACTGAAAAAATAGAAGGAAACATGAAATATCTCAATGAGAGAGTGACAGACCAAGAAAACCGGTCTAGAAGAGACAATTTGAGAATAATTGGTCTTCCAGAAAAACCAGAAATTAATAAAAACCTGGACTCTATACTAACAGAAATAATTCAGCAAAATTGCCCTGAAGTCCTACAACAAGAGGGCAATATAGACATTGAAAGGATTCATAGAACACCTGCGGCATTCGATCAAGAAAGGAAAACACCAAGAAATATCATTGCAAAATTCAAGAGTTTCCAAGCAAAAGAAAAAATCTTACAAGAAGCCAGAAAGAAACAATTCAAATATCAAGGAGCAACAATCAGGATCACACAGGATCTGGCAGCCTCAACACTAAAAGACCGCAAGGCGTGGAATACAATATTCAGAAAGGCAAGAGAGCTGGGCCTGCAACCACGGATCAACTACCCATCAAAATTGACTATATATTTCCAAGGGAAAGTATGGGCATTCAACAAAATTGAAGAATTCCAGGTATTTGCAC
>NC_058131.1:557060854-557184400 GCF_016433145.1 Gracilinanus agilis | reverse complement strand
GGGGGGGGTGCGGGGGGGGTTGAAGGGGAAAGGTGGAGCATGAATCATGTAACCATGTTAAAAATGAATATTAATAAATGTTAAAAAAAAAAAAAGATCAATGAATCATGTACAGCTATTAATCCAGAAGCCAGACAGGGCTAGGGATACAAATACAGAGAATCAAACTATATTTTTCATATTTTCAAGCAGCTTATATTCAGAAAAGCATCTAGCCACACATGCAAAACTTACTTGGACAGAAAGTACATTTCTCAGAGTGTCCAGGGAAAACACACCATGTTCCTTGTGGGTAGAAAACAGGATGAAACTATGAGGAGAGAGTTCATGCCTAGAATGAAAGAAACAGAGACTGAACTTGAAACCTTTTTTTCATGACCCAGTAGATCTATATTCATGACTCCTAAGCAGGATCAGTGTTAGAGAGAAGAGGCTTGGGCTTTGTAAGTTAAGATAAAACCTTCATATCCCAAAGGTTTTTCCCCACTTATGGCCCAACTTGGGAAGAAGGAAGTACTTAAAGATCTTACCAGAATTCAGAGGGAGTAGAATCTACTTTCAGTAGCATCCCCAAAAGTGGCTTTGCTAAGATGAGAGAGCATCTATCTGGGGCCAAGTCCATACCAGATAACAGACTGTGTGTATTCTGCTGGTTCAGTTGAAGATCATGGCCTAGGCTAGGAAATTAATAGAGGGGAGAAAATTGTCTAAATCCTATCATATTCCATCAGAACCTACCCTTAGTTTACACAGGACTAAATGAAGGCAATTAAAATATTTCAGGGATGATTTCATCCAAATTTTTTAGAGGAAATTATTTGAGTTCTCCTTTGGTCAGTGATTGAAGCCCCTGCTGCCCCTGTTTACTCCATTTCACCTGAAAATGTTGGGCAGGAGACCCTCCTTTTTCACCTGCCACTTGATGAGATTTTTGTCATTGACGAGGGCAAAGAAGGTTTGTGGAGAGATCCAGCACAGCGCACTGACTCGGCCAGGGCCCTGGTATAGATTACAAGATGAGCTTGATATCTTGAGTCCCAAACCGGGCTCCCCAGTCGCCCTCCCTTTCAAACATAGGCACAACTTCTACTCCTAGGGCATACTTAAGCCCCAGGATGGGCCCCCACAAAACAGATGCCACTCCTACTCACCTGAGCTCTGGCTACAGCTTTGGCATCCTGCCATAGGATTAGTTCCCCAGCCTGGCTGCCAGACACTGCCAGAGAACCATCGGGAGCCCAGGCCACAGCAGTAATGGCTGTGGGCCTTTCACCAGCACCCGTGTCATCTGGAGAGGAAGCACAAGACACAACTGACTACAGAAGAATCAACACAGAGCGAGGTAACATACTAATGTGCAATAATATACTGTCAGGGTTCTAGTTGAGTGTTTGCTGGGGAGTGTCTGTAGTGTCCAAATGTAACAATTAACAAGCACATAAATAGTATGTGGAGACGTATATGGGGGGCCAGAGTTGGAGTGAGAGAAATGATCCAAGCTTTCCTCCTAGTCACGAGCTCCCACCTGACTCCCAGCTCCACATTTACCTTCTTTTGGCACTTGCCAGAGCCTCACTGAGCCATCTTTGGAGGCGGTCAGCAGAAGACCCAAGGTCTCTGAGGCTGCAGCAGAAATGACTGAACCACTATGTCCTAGAAGAGTATGTGTCTGACACACCTAGAGGGGAAGCAGAGATGGCAAGTATGGTTGAAGCTTTATCTTCTCCCTTTCCCTCAGCCCCCACTGGGGACTCACCAGTAGTGGATGCCACAGCCGTGTGGCCCCATCCAGTCCAGCAGTTACTACCAAGAGCTCTGACCCGGGCTGTCCAGCTGATGAGAAGAGATGGGAGATGATTGAAGGAGGTTAGACAAAGAACCAAAGAAAAGAACAGAGACGGAGGGAGGGAGTTCTGTTACCTGTACGAGGCTCCTGGGTGGCCACACAGTGGCTGATGGGTCCAGAGTGGGCAGGAATACTCGTCAGCTCCACACCACGGAGGTCCCACACTTTTAGGACTCCATCTCGGTCCACAGATACCACGTGCTCCTCCTGCTCCACCCAAACATCAAAATCATGGTTATGGTGAGGGTAGGTAAGTGTGGATTTTGCCATAGCTTGTCTCATCACTCACACACCCATTCCAGCAGGAGAGGGTAAATAGGTAACTGTTCAATTTAAATGGTTTAGAATGAGTAATCAATTCTAGGGAGGTAGTTAAGTGGCTCAGCATAACAATTCTGTAATCAGCTCACATCTGATGTATCCCCTTCCTCCTAGAAAGCATCCCTTGCCCCTTTTTACCAGACCCTTCACTCCTACCTCCCTACCCATACAAAGCAGCTCTGAGAGAGCACGGAGAATCTTTCTTTATATCTCCAGTGTTTAGCCTAGGGCCCAACACGTAGTAGGTGTTTTAACAAATGCTTACTGACTGACTAACCAACCCCCTTGAAACCTGTACAACTGAGACAAAATATTCAAGTCATTTGATTGTCTCAATTCTACCTTAGCATATTCGACCATCCAAATCTAGGGTCTTAAAGAGTATAACTCATCCACCCTCCCCATACTCATTTCCCCATCAGGAAGCCCAGCACCCCCATTCCTTTCTTACCACAGCCAGCACAGCGCTCACTGCATTCTGATGACCCAGAAACTGGCCAAGCTGCTGGCCGGATATGGGGTCCCACAGCCGTACAGAACCATCATTGGAGCAGGAGAGCTGCAAGTTAAGAGGTCACAGATGAAGGACATTCAGTCCTTTGATTTCGTGTGGCAGTGGCTATATAGAAGACAAGGCTGGAGGTGCAGGCTGTCTTCACCCCTTTTCAAGTGCCATTCTGATTTGGCAGGATACTAGGGGATGTCTGCCTGCCCAGCCATCCATCTGTGTGATAAAGGGCTAGCTAAAAACAAAATGGGGCTGCTCATTAAGCAGGGAATGAACAAACTAGGACATGTGAATGTAATGGACTAATACTGTGCCATATAAACCACAGACATGAGGAATCTGGAGAAACAGGAAGATTAATGTGAACTGAGAGAGTGAAGCCAATAGAAGTAGGAAAGCCAGACAGTCGTCCCTCACTATATTGCAGTTCACTTATTATGGCTTCACTGTATCATGGATTAAAAAAATATCTAATTCTGTATCATGGAGTTATACTTATCGTGGCACAGTATTGGCTGATGGAATGAAAGGTGACCAATCACAGCACTGTGTTCTGTATCCTGGGCACTGACTGGCTCAGTGACTTTAGGTTACTAAGAGTGTGGAAAAGGTAACACTGTAATAACCATCGTTGGCCCTGGGTGAAAAGGTGGACACACACTTCCCCCTCCTTTCCTTTGATAAGTGTGTAATATCTGGTATAAAGGGTTGTATATGTGGTCCAACACTAACACTTTCTTACTCTCTTCCTAACTTTCCTGCCAAGAGTAACCCCATCCTACCAGTCACCCCATCTCACAAACTAGGTGTCATCCTAGACTCCTCACTTTCTCTCATTCCCCATAGTTACACTAAAGCCTGTTGATTTTACCTTCATAATATCTCTCACAAATGCCCCCCTTCTATGGACATGGCTACCATTGCTCTAGTGCAGGCTCATATCACCCCATATTTAGACTAACACTATCTTCCTTAAGTCTCTTTGGCTTCAGCCCATCTTCCTATGACCTGTCAAATTGATCTTTCTAAAGTCCAGGGCTGACCATGTCACTCCCCCTCTATTCAGTAAATTCTTGATATTTACTCATTTTCAGTTGTCTGACTCTATGACTCCATTTAGGCTTTTCTTAGCAGAAACAGGAGTGGTTTGCTATTTCCTTCTCCAGCTCATTTTACAGATGAGGAAACTGAGATAAACAGAGTTAAGTGACATGTAGAGGGGGTCATCCAGCTAGTAAATGTCTTTGAATTCAGAGAAGATGAGTTTCACTGACTCTAGGCCCTGCATTCTTATCCAATGTGCCTCCTGGTTGCCCTCAAACACTGGTGGCTCTGTGTCACTTCCAAGACTAAATATAATATCCTTTGGCTTTTAAATAGCGTCATAATCTGGCTCCCTTCTGTCTTTCCAGTTTCTTTACACCTTACCACCTACCATGTATTCTTTGATCCAACGACACTGGCTTATTTATGTTCTTGAGCAAGATGTTCTCATTTCCCAACTCAAGGCATCTTTAATCCATGTCCCCATGGCCAGAATTCTTTATTTTCATCTACTGCCTTCCTTCAAGTCCCATCTAAAATCTCATCTTATACAAGAAGCCTTTCCTGATCTCTGTGATGCTACGGTCTCCATTTTGTCCTGTCTATATTTTGTTTGTGCATTGTTGTGTGTTGTCTCTCCCACTAAACTACAAGCTCTTTGATATGTAAGGGGAAAAAAGGGTTTTATGGGTTCAATATATTAAAAGATGGTCGCCAGAGGACTGAACTATTATCAATCCTCAATTAAGAACAATCTCAAGTCAAAATTGACTTTTATGGAAGTTTATTTACAATTAAGAAGAGAGAGAAGAAATAAGGAAATAAGAATCTAACCCAGTAGGTAATTTATTACGATCCTCTAATTAATCCAGGTAGAGCTTAACCCTCAGCCAAGAGTTAGAGGGCCAGAGGCCCAGAGGTGAATGGAGCAAAACTGCATTCACAGAGTTTACTAAAAGAAATTTCTTAAGAGAAGTTCAGGATGATTCAGTCAGTCTTTAAACTCACCACGTGGAATTCAAAGAAGATATTTAAAGCAGTCTCACCAGGGTCTCAGTGTTCCAAAACTCCTCCACAAACCAGAAGAGGTCTCTCACCAGATGCCCTCTTCAACTGAAGACCTCTCACTCACTCAACTCCCTCTTTTTAAAGGGGTCACTTATGCATCACTTCCTGTGCCTTTCTCCTAATTTGCATGTCCAGATACAATAGATGCTTCTCATAGTACTGCCAAAATGGATGTTCCACATCTCTAACTTAATATGTAAAGCTCATTATATTTTCCCCAGAACTCTCTTCCAAACTTCCCAATTACTATTGAGAATACTATTATCTGTAAGTCTTCCAGATACTCAAACTCAGTGCTGCCCTTGACTTCCCACCCTACACATCCAATCAGTTGCCAAATCTGGCAACCTCTACCTTCACAACATTTCTCACATAGACTATATTCTCTCCACTCACAAAGCCATCATCCTAGTTGTAATGAATGAAGTTCAAGGGCCTTAGGCTGGTAATAAGGCTAGCAGGAGGATGGTGCTATTTGAAAGGATGGTATGAGCTGTACCCAGGCTGAGCTTGAAACTTGTTATAAATATATCAAGGATCCCACCCAGGTAACTGAGTGTCAAGTGAAACTCTCACTGCTAGACACCAGGCTCCTTTAAGATATCAAATTACCAGCCCCTTCCCTGCTGAGGAAGCAGCTTCCTATTGGTGAATGGTAGGCTGACAGGAAGTGGATGTTGAACTTCCTGCCCTTCAGCAATGGAGTTTGTTCCAGCTGAAACTGCTCAGAACCCTCCCTGTTGCCTGTCCCTGCCTGGCCTGAGATAGTAGGCAAATAGCCACAGAGTTCTCAGGTTAAGGCTAAGGGGTTTATTGATAACAGTGAAGGGAACAAGGCAGTGGAAAGAGGGTTAGGAAGTACTGAGGTCTAAGGGCGAAAGGTTTTTCTGACTCAGGTTGCTAATAGGTCTTGACTGGATGGTCTGAGTGATGCGGTCTCTGGATAATAAAGTTGATCTTTGTCTAAAGGTTTGCCAGTGGTGCTAATAGTATTGATAAGTTGTTCTGGAGGATTGGTTTAAACCCTATTCTAGGCCTAAGCTACCCACATTCTCACTCCCACCACCTGGGCCCCAGGAGGTAAGGGATAAGTGAGTGTTCAGGGGAGAAATCAGGGAAGAACAGAACCCAGCCCTGCTTTATATACCCTTGGCTCAACTGGAAGTTGGTGTTTTGCCCTTTGGCTCATGCCACCGTCAACATTCCATCCAGGGCAACTGACAGGTTGCCCCAGGCCAACATGGCAAAGTTAATAATCCTATATTACATAGTTCAGGCTTTCATTATCTCTCACCTGGACTATCACGATAGCTTCCTAATTGGTGTCTCAGCCTCAAGTCTCTCCCCACTCCAATCTTCTAGTTACCAGTGATTTTCCTCAAGTGCAGATCCAACCTCATTACCCCCTTAAAGTGACAAACCCCAAGGGTGCCCGATTACTTCTATGAACAAATATAAATGCCTCTGTTTGACATTTAAAGCATTTTCATTATCTGGCCCTAATCTACCTTTCCATCCTTCTTTAAAATTCCACTGTACATATTTTGTGGTCTAGCCATACCTACCAGCTTACTGTCCCCACCCCCCATAATGTTCCATCTCCAGTTTCTATATTTTTGTACTGACTTGCATCCCTTCCCACTCCCTGCCCCAGATATCAATGTCCACCCCCCCTCCCCAGGTCGTAGTTTATTTGCTCTTTTGTGTTCTGTATATACCTATATGTGCATATTCAATCTCCCCTATTAGAATGGGTTTTAGTCAATGACTAGAACAATGTCTGTTACATAGCAGGTGCCTAATAAATGCTTACTGGCCAGTTGGTTTTAACTGTCCTCTGTGACAAGGGAAAAAGCTCATGGTACGGAGTAGACTATCAGGATCTGACTAACATAAAAACAAAAATATCAATCAAAAAGGAAAAAAAATAGCTACCTAGAGATATGGGTAGGAACAAATGGATTCCCAGAAGAGTACTTTGATTATCGCAAGCATTGGGCCTGGAATCAGGAAGACTGAGTTAAAATCTATTCTTAAGACAAATACTACCTGTACAATTCTGGGCAAGTCACTTAATTGTTTGCCTCAGTTTCCTCAACTGTAAAATAGAGATAATAATAACATATACCCTGCAGGGTTGTTGAAAGGATCAAATGAAATAATATTTTTAAAAAACACAACATACTGCCTGATACATATGAATTTTTATTACTTTCTCTTCCTTCCCTTATTCAAAGAAGCCATGGGAGGCTCTAGACTTGGAGATAAGACTTTTGCGTTTCAGCCCTAGACCATCATCCATTTAGTGCCCACCATATATAAGACCTATAGCTAGTTACTCTATCTGAGCATGTCCTTCCGTTATGAACCCATGGGAGGTATAACTATTCATTGCTACTAAGCAATCTACAAATTTCGTGGAAAATGGCGGGAAATGATGGGCCAAGTTATGGAGAGAATGGCTGAAGAGGTTAGGGAGCTTGACATTTGTCCTACCAAAAAAGGATTTCCCACTTACTAGCATGGCATCCTTGGTCCAGGAACAACCAGTAACCCAGTCACGGTGACAATTGGGAAGGGAATGCACCACAATGGGAGCTTCTGGCATCCTTACATCCCAACACAAAAGGCTCTGTGAGAAAGAGAATTAGGATTAAGGTCCAAGTAAGAACAAAGGGACAGGTGTGCTAAGATTAGATAAGAAACAGCCAAAAGAATAAGGCAGATATAGTGTGGAAGGAAAGAAAGTAAACCAAATCAGATATTCAGGACTGATAGCACCCAAACTACATAGAATAATCAAAACAGGGCAACAGATTAGATATAGATATTACATATTAGATATAAATGTAGATATAGATATAGATATGTAGATCAATATCAAATGGACTTCTCTAAAGTATCTGAGATTTGAGAGAAAATAAATTAAACATGAGAGCTTGGGAAATCATTCTATTCTAGAAGTACTTGTTTCCATTTTGGAATAATCTCTCTTAATATATATGTGTGAAATGTCCTTTAGTATCCCTCATTTTACAAGGGTCAAATATGCCATCTGAAAAAAAAAAGCCCTCCTTATTTTTGTTTTTCTTTTGTATTTTGATAAAAACTGAAGAAATTAGAGCAGTTAAACTTTAGCTTGGGAAAAATTTAGAACTAGTTTGTTTGGTGTTGGTGTTATGGAAACTCATGAGTAAGAGTTGAGGAACCTAATAATGTCAGCAGTCCACAATGGCCTAGTATGGCAGAGCAAGGGTCAATGGTAGAGAGGTCCAGATGCCATTCTTTTGAAACTTACCTGATCCCTGCTACCAGTGGCCAGGATGCCCCCATCAGGGCTGAAGCTGCAGCAGGTGACGGGGCCTGTGTGCCCACAGAGCTCTATACCAGGGTGAAGCTCTTTTGCCATCTCTGGCTGGGTCAGAAACTGTAGTGGCCACAACCGCACAGTAAAGTCCTCTGCAGTGGGCAACAGAAAGAGGATACAAACTCTTAGGAAAAGAGAATAGGGACAAAGAAAGACAACTGCGTGCTAAGTATCTAGGGACTGAGAAAAGATTTAAAGGTATAGGAATCAAGGATAATTCCTTCATCTATAGAAATTCCATCTATCTTTACAAATCCAATTCCTTCACAAAGCCTTCCCTAAACCTTTGGACAATAATAACCATTTCCCATATGACCTCCAGAAGTATTTTATGCCTCTTTACAGATGTATATAACAGGTATTATTCTGTATTATAGCTATCTGTGTTTATGTTGTATCTGACTGATAGGTCAGGAACTATGATTTATCCAAACTTTGTTCTCATCCAGAACCTTGCACAGTATTCTGCACTCAAAGGATGAAACTGAAATGAACTGAAAGTACATGAAAGGACAAAGTAGCCTGGAGTTCTGTGGAGGCAAGTGGTAAAGACACAGATATGCACTGTAGCTAGGCTTCGAGGTTCAAAGATAAGACACATCAAGTGTCATGTCCATGGAAGATATTTTATAGTATGTCAAATTAAGTGCTAAGAACACATTACAGGTAACATCTACCCTCTGATGTATTGAGGCTGTCCCACTTAACTTGATCTTCATAACGACTTGTCAGTTCTTTAGTCATTGACACTACAGTGACTTTCCAGAGTTTCTCCTCAAATGCTCAGTGCCAGCTCCCAATGTTATTTTGTTCTTAGCAGATGACAAAGCCTCTTCCTCCACTAAGATAAATAAGGCCCCGGGGCATGAAGTGCCTCTTGTACCTTCATCTTGATTGCAGTATCTCTCTTTCTACCCTCTTGCTTTAGAGGAAGAGCTCTCTTGCCTTCCCAAAGCTAACTAACCTCTTCCCATTAGTATAAGTCCACCTGATTTATGGGAACCAAGATTAAGTTTCCAGGATTGGACTGGCCCTCTTATCTATGACTATTCTAGATATCATATGCCTGGCCCATGACCATTTTCTCCCTTGATTCCTTTGGCATACCTGAGGCAGAGGCAAGGAGTTCCTGGGAAGTAGCCAAACCTAACACTGCCTTCTGGTGTGCAGGTAAGAGCCAGAGACGGTGTGGGGTTACATCTGCAAGCATCCAGCACTGAAGATTCCCATCTTCTCCACCACTCACCAAGACTTTGGGGTTCAACCAGGCCAGTGCAGACACTGCTGCATCTGACACTGGGCATTGACCTTCCTCAGTACCTGGACAAATAGAGAGCAGTTTAGAAGACCCAAAGCTTGACCTCTCCCTGGGCTCCTATGCCAAATAATTTCTGCCCTTTCTCCATTTATTTCTCTTGCTACCCCCAAATCCCAATACCTGAAGAGGTCTTGTAGATTCTGATACCATCTGTATGGTGACCAACGGCCACAAAAGCCCTATCTGGACTGATTGCCACAGACAAGGCAGGTGAGAGAGGCAAGGAACCCAAAATCCCCTTGGGCTGGCCCAAGGATCCTGACCACATCTGTACCTATAATCCAATATGAAAAGTAAAGCCAACAGATTATCCAATACATAGAGAAAGTTACTCTCCAAACATATATATCAGAGATTCTTCCTTTCAGAGGTCCTTAACACAAAAGCTCCCAAACACTGGGCACCCACTTAGAACAAACCCTGCCCTTGATCACAGATTTCTTTTCCTTTGAGTCACTTTCTCTAACACAGACACTCTCCCAAATCTGTCTGTCTCCCCAAAGGTCTTTCCCACTTGGTGTTACATCTCTACAGAGATTCTCCTTCTAAAATTCTATTTCCTCAATATAAAGGGAGACACAAAGATTCTACTTTACTTCTCCAATATCCTTAAGGCCCATAGAAAATTCAAATCCCTCTTGGGGGGTCTTTTCTCCCCAGCCCTCCATCTGAGCCATCCCTGGGCTGACCTTGCCATCCTCCCCAGCAGTCAGCAGCTGGCGGCCAGATTGCAGGAAGAGAGCAGAAGCAACATATCCCAGGTGGGCAGGGAAGGCAGCCAGTCGTGCTCCTTTCTGCCAAGCCCACAGTTCAACAGTGCCATCTAGATGGCTGGCAGCCAAGACTGTTCCAGAAGGAGCAAATGTCACGGCACAGACCGAGGACTCTGAGCCTCTGAGTTCCTATAAGGTTAGGAAGAAAGAGTGCATCATGGGAACAATTTCCACCTTACTCCTTAAATATACCAGGCCTTCAGATCCACTCTTCTCCACCCGTACTCGTTCTTCCTTCCCCTCCCTGGGTCCACAATGACTAATATTTTCTCACCGTGGTCACTGTGAGGCTGTCCAGTCGCAGAACACTAAGGTGCCCAGCCCAGTTTCCTGTGGTGATCACCTGCTCCTCAGGGTGAAAGGCAACACAATTCAAGGGCTTCTGTGACAAGTGCTGGGAGGCCAGCTTTCCATGGACTGTGTCCCACAGCTGTTCACAGGAAGATTAGGGATTAGGGATGATGCACTAGGCTCCGGGGCCCTCACTTCCAGACACATTTTATTAATTTGAGTGCTCAGAGGACCCAGAGGTCATTCCATCCAACCCCTTGTCTCCTTAAAATGCCACCCCCAACCCCTCACCCCCATCTAGTCAGCTGGCAGCCAGTCGGGTCTGACCAAGGAAAAGCAATCTATTCTGAACTGAAAGACCAACCCTGCAGGGCTATCTTCTAATCAATTTGTTATCCCCTATGACAACTAGATATTTTTCCACCTTTAACCCCAGATCCTCAATTTTACCTTCAGATGTCTATCCAGGGACACAGTGGCCAGTAGCCGGCGATCAGGGCTCAGGCAGCAGTCAGTGATTTGGAGCTGGTGGGCTTTGGTTTGGAACACTCTGAGCCCAAAAAACTCAAGTCAGTGCTGTGGATCTCCCCCCTCTCTCGCTGAGCTCTCTGGCTCTACTGCTTCTTCCCCCCCAAACCCTCCCACTATCAATCTTGAGGGGACTGCAGCTTGGACCTAGAGAAGGAAGGGCCAAAAGCTAGGGAGGGTTCTATTAGTAAGGACCAGCGGTGGTGTCTAGGCACACAGGAGGCCTTACCGCCAGCTGCCCTGGAGGTCCCAGAATTCCAGGAGACCATCTGAGGCTGCGAGGAAGAGAGTAGTATTCGAGGGGCAGAGACAAGATGAGATTCCATTACAGCCACTCACTATGGACTTCTCCTCCTGTAGATACACCAAAGTTCTGCTTGGCTCACCTTCTTTCTCTCACATTCCCAATTTCTGATCTCAACCAAAAAAAAGTATCTGAGATAGCTTGTTAACGCTGTACACTCCTAACCCAGGGCACTCTGAGCCCCTCTGAACTCAGATGCCTGGCCTAATAAAGGGATCCTCAGCTCAGTTGAGTCTTCTCTCTCTCTTTTATAAAAGCTCTTACCCTCTGTCTTAGAATCAGTTAAGTATCTGTTCTAAGGCAGAAGAACAGCAAGAGAGCTAGGCAATTGGGGTCTAGTGACTTGCCCAGGATCACACAGCCAGAAAGTATCTGAGGCTAGTTTTTGAACCCAGGTGTCTAGCTGACTCCAGGCTTAGAATTCTATCCACTATACTACCTAGCTTTCCCTCTTGGGTCTTCTTTTAAGTTGCAGGGGTCATGAAAACCTGAACTAGAGCCTTGGGACCTACCTACTGGCTAGTCTTCTCTCTCACTTACGTGAGCCCTTTAGTCTGGCCACCCAGATCTACTCATTGTCCTTTCAACATGTCATGGCCATTTCCACCCAAATGGGTGGAACTACCATACTAGAACTTCAAATACAGACCCATTGGCAGCTATATATGCTGCAATGTAATAGGCACCTGACAAACATCCACTCAAATTCATTTGAATCCTGAGGACCAGCCTAGCTAAGTTCAGAGCAGTTCATCACCAGAAGGCTGGCCAAAGAACAATGTGGTGATGGGCCATGACAACTCAGGAATACTATTTACAGGATTTTACTGAACCTGGGAATTTGGGGTGGGGAAAAGTGGAGAATTCATTTGGGAATGACAGTGATCTAAAAAAAAGAAAAAGGCATAAAAAACCACAAAGGCATAAAGTCAAATTATACATCCTTGCTATACTATCCTATAGTACTATTCATCATGTTTTTTGTGGTCCTACACTATTCTTCATAAGGCCCTGGAATGCAGGAACCATACCTTATTCTCCTTTGAATCTTTCTATGGTCTTTTTTTTTTTTTTAACCTTTACCTTCTGTCTTAGAATCAATACTGCATATCGGTTCCAAGGTAGAAAGAGTGGTAAGGGTTAGGCAATGAGGGTTAAATGACTTGCCCAGGGTCACATAGTTAGGAAGTGTCTGAAGCCAAATTTGAACCCAGGATCGTCTGTCTCTAGGCCTAACTCTCAATCTAATAAGTTATTTAGCTGCCCCTTCTGTACTCTTTTTTTTTTTTAAACCCTTAACTTCTGTGTATTGGCTTATAGGTGGAAGAGTGGTAAGGGTGGGCAATGGGGGTCAAGTGACTTGCCCAGGGTCACACAGCTGGGAAGTGTCTGAGGCCGGATTTGAACCTAGGACCTCCTGTCTCTAGGCCTGACTCTCAATCCACTGAGCTACCCAGCTGCCCCATTTCTGTACTCTTTTAAAAGTGTTTAACACTTATTTGACAATTGTTCAATCACTTTCACTGACTAATGAATTATTTTTAAAAGCCCTTCATCCCCTCGATTCTAGGGATGAATTTGGTTGTCATTTGGTCCATGGTCCATACAGGTAGCCTGTGAGGCCATCATCCTGAAGGACTCTTGCTATTCCTCCAGTTTCTAACTTCTTCCTCTCATGGTCCTCCTACCTGCCAAGTACATGTGTCCAGCAGATGAACAATCCCACTGGCAGTAGCCACAACTGCCCGCTGTCCGTTGGGGGAAAGACTCACAGCTGTAGGCATCGAGGGAGGTACCAGAGACAGGCTGGAACTACAAAGGAAGTGTGAGAGAAGAGGAGAAGAGAAAGAGGGGGAGGGAAGAGGAGAAAAGGAGAAAAGAAGGAAGGGAGGGAGGGAGGAAAGGAAGGGGGAGATTTAAGAAGGGAATGAGAGAGAATGGGGAGGCAGAGATGGGGAAGGGGAGGGAGAATGAGCAGAATGTGTGTCAGAATATACAGGTATACAGATATGGAAATTAATACATCTGTCTCTCCTCAGAGATTAGGGTTTGTCTGTCATCTATCACATAAATTTGTCAGTCCAGAGTACCCTCTTTTCCCATCTCTCATATGTATCTCAGTTATTCCTCCTCTTCCATCTACTGCGTGACTCTCAAGACCCCTGTCACTCTCCTTTTCCCATTCTACCCACTTCCCCAGTGGGTGAGGAAGGGGCCTTCCCTACCTTCCTTCTACCATTGCCTCTCTCTCCATGAATCATCAGTTGAATTCTGAGGCCTTTGGCTGTGCCACCCCCCTTTTAAAATCACAGCCACCATTGTCTCTCTCTGTGCCTCCCTCACCAAATCACCCATCCATTCCTACCATCTTAAAAGACTCAGGCCCTGCCTCAAGTCCTCCCTCTCCAATATATCCTCTATAATGGGAGCATCCACATTGATGTCATTTGACACTCTCACTTCTAGGTTCTTTGCCTTTCTTAATTAACTTCACTCAATCCCCTGAAAAATAGACATTAGCCTAGCTCAGATTTGTTGTGAAGCTCAAATAAGATAAAAAATATAAAACCCTTTATCAATGTGAGGTTTCTTGTATGTATCTATTGATTTAAATGTTGTTGCTTCTGTTAGGATGGGAGTTCCTTGGAAAAGTAAGGAGAGGGAGGACAACTGTTTGCCTTCCTTTGTATCCCTGTCCTCAGGAAGCTGGCTGTCCTCCTCAATGGAAGCCCATGTTTGTTCCAAATCCATTAGCCACCAACATGACCATACCCTGTATTTCATTATTTGAGGCACTCTTGCAGTTCTCAGGTATCTCCAAGCATGACTGCTTCATTCGCCATTTCTTTCAATGAATCTATTCTCCATTCTCTACCTCTCCTATTTGATCCATACTGAATCATGTGCTGGCTATCCTGGGTTCCTTCTTCATCATAAACTCTATGACCAATTATTTCAGTTCTGTCCCATCCAGGACTCAAGCCTTCATATACCCCTGATCTTCTGCCAAGGCTACCCCTACCTCTGGTCTGCCCTCACCCTTCCAGGCCTGCTACTTGGATAAAACTGGCCCAGCAGAGACTCATGGAAGAGTAGGAGTGATACCTTTGTTGAGATCCTATGGTTTGGGGTTTATTAAGCCAGCGCAAGATGGGCTGGGAGGACCATCGCTGGGCCAGCTTTGGAACTTGCTGGCAGATAGGCGAATTAGAAGGCTGGTTGATTGCCTGCTGGGCCAGTAGTGCTGGGTACTGGGTGAGAAGCCTGGATTGCTGCTTCAGGAACGTGTAGAATGCAACAACATCTGTCCCAGAAGATACTGGCTCACTCGTGGGGATTGAAGATGCTATCCAAGGGAAAGGAAAGTCAAGGGAACAAGTATCCATTGGATAGTCACTTCCTCACCCCACTATATCCAGAACCAAAAGAAAAGAGCAGCAGGCCTAGACAACAAACTATATCAAAAAGGAAACAGGGGTCAATCCTCTGGAGAAGACTTCTTTGTGGTGCTGAGTTTTATCTGTAGAAAATAAACCCTATCTATCCTTCCCAGGAGTATCTTCAAGACCAGACGCCCTCCTCAATCCAACAATCAATGAATCAAACATTTGTTAAGCATCTACTAGGTGTCAGGCACTGTGTTAAGCACTAGGGATAAAAAGAGACCAAAAAAACCCAGTCCCTTTCCTCAAGGATCTCACTATCTTAAATGGCTCTTTTGAGGTGGGAGAGAGAAGATGGAAGATCTTGCTTTTTCCCATGGTCCCTAGGTCCAGATCTTGGGCCCTTTTATAGAAAGAAGCTACCCTTAACTTACCATATAGGGCATGGGCCTCTTGCAGTTGGGAGAGCAAGCCCAATTCTAGGTAGGTAGCCATAACATTGAGGTTGGTAAGCAGGGAAGCAAGCAGGGAATGGTTCCCACTCTGTACCTGAGGAGTGCCAAGCAAGATCAAGGTTAGATATACATAGCAGATAAAGAAGAGCAACATTTACTCAGCTGAGACCCTGACCCAGGAAAAAGTGATCAGAATGGTAAACCATAGGGTAGTACAAGGAAGAGAAGTGAAGTGAGTAGGGAGTTGAGGGGTTTGAGAGGATCCTAGGGAATCAAAGAAGGGGTAGAGGTTTATAGTGGGGTGAGGGGAATGACTTACCAGGTGGTAGGGCAGGTCATTCAGGGCCTCAGGGCGACAGTTATGGAAGGTACCCAAGGCTTCAGGATCACACATTTTCCAGAGCTGAACTGTAGGGGGAATGGGAGTGCATGGTGGGAACATCCAAGGAATTAAGATATAGGACAGGTACTGGAAACCAGTGCCTTGCATTGTTTCTCATCTCGCTAAACATGGAGCTCCTCCTTAGCAACCTCTGGACAATTTCCTTTGGGACCTGAGAAATCTGTCTACTCATTCAGATCCTAGAAAGAGGGATTTGATCTGAGGCCGCATGGGGTATATGATTTTCCCAGCTCTGATTGCTCCATTCTGATCACCTGCAATGAGGACATGTGCTTTGGTCTTCAGTCCAGGTCTCTTCCTATAGCGAAGCTCAACTGCTGAGCTTAGGGGCCCAGGAGGGAGGCGCAGCCGGGCTCCAGGAAGTTCCAGGGACCCCTCTCCCAACAATCTGGCCATAGCAAGGAATAGAGGTAGAAAAATAGTGAAGATTTTGACAAAGCCAAAGGAACCACCTGCACCACCTCACACTGTAGGGGACCTTATATAAAATTGAGTTTCACTCTGTCCTGGAATCGAGGGTTCAGAACTGGAGATAGAGTGATCTGCAAGGAAGCTCTTAGATGGGATGAGGAGCATGTGATACCCAGAGCAGTAGGCATGGTCTGATTGTCCATTTGGAACAGTGGTTCCCAAACTTTTTTGGCTTACCACCCCCTTTCCAGAAAAAATATTACTTAGCGCCCCCTGTCACATACTATCACCGCCCCCTTACAGTTATTCACTGCCCCCAAATGCACCTGTGGCCACCACTGCCCCTCTGGATCGCTGCAGCACCCACCAGGGGGTGGTGGCACCCACTTTGGGAATCACTGATTCGGAGCATCCATTACCTGCGCAGACTCTGGACGAGGTAGGTAAAGGGACCCAGAGGATAAGGGTCTCCTTTGTTTCTTGCAGCCAAAGCTTCTGCCCAATCTATAGTCTCCGAGGATAGTGCTCGCCACGTACTTATCACTCCATGAAGCTGGTCCACAGTTAGACCTACAATCCAGGTAACCTTGAACCTCTTGCCCCCAAGGTACCTCCTTTACTAATCCCATACAAGGTACCCCCCATTCTTCTATTACCAAGTCCTTCAGTGTCTCAAATTTCTTACCCAATCAAATCTCTTCTACAAAGAGAACCCTCCCCAAATGCCCAAAGAGATTACTCCCGTTTTGTAACATGTTACAGTTTCAAATTTCATTCTGGCCGTGCTCCTCCCCATCACCCCAACTACACTATTAATTCTTAGCATTTCTCTCACAGGTCCTAGCACAGCCACAGGCTCATCCCCATACCACCCTTGTCCCAAGCGCCTCCTCATTCATCTGGCCCCTCAGGACTGACCGCTGCGTGTGACATGGAGGGCAGCTAAGGCAAGAGGCAAAATGTCTGGCTCATGCTCCTGTTCCAGGACACCCAACATGTGTTGTAGTAGTAGGGGCACAGTGGCTGGTAATGTCCAAAGTTGCTCAGACATCTAGGAAAAGAGCCCAGGGATCAGAAGATGGTTATTCATTTGATATATGTGATTTGAGAAGGACAGGAGTGAGGAGTGGACATGGGAAGTAGAGAGGGGGATGGGGACATAGGAGAAAGAATGGGGGATGAGAGTAGAGGCTAAGAGACAGGTTAAGGAAATAGGGTACATGAATGAGGGAATCAAGCCAGAAAATGAGAGTGGATCATTGGTTGCAGAGGGAAGAGAAAGCAATGGCTATGGAAATGGAAAACACCTGACCTGCTCAAACAGTGTGAAGAGACGAAGGTGATCAGTGGCCAGGCGCAAGTAAAGAGGCAGAGCGGCCCCTCGCTTTACCAGTAACAGTCGCATCTGGAGAGAAGTGGGTGATGGTGATGATGAAGCCAAACCAAAGACCTCTCTTCCTGGTCATCTCTAAACTCTGCTCTTCCCACATCCCTTCCACCACAACTCTGACCCACCCACACAGCAAAGAAGCAGCTCTCTCCTTCAACTCCTAAAGCACAGGACCGTCTCACTGCCACACACCTTCCCTACTGCCCAAAAGCTTCTTGTGCTGGGCATCGGGAGCATAATAGCTAAAGACTTAAGAGTCCCTTCTCAGCACTGGAATTGCTCAAAGAAGAACATAACAGGATTTCTATCACCACTGGGTAACCCAAGACAAAGCCACTGAGCCAAAGTAGCATTTTTATCCTTGCATTAGGGTCAGTTTGACTATGATTGTTGCAATATATGCTGTCCTTTCTAATGTCATTACTATCCTCTTTTCTCTTAAGTTTGTTAGTGAGAATTTCTAGAACTGTAAATGTTATCCTTTTGAATGAATTGACATTGCTTACTAGAAAATGTATCAAGGAAAAGCTGTAGTTCCTTACTTTTCTGGCTTCCTTCAAGGCCCAGCTAAAATTCCATTTCTGTAAAACATCTTTTCTGATCCCTGTTAATGCTGCTGCCTTTCTTCCACTGATTATCTTCAACTTATCTAGTGCTTGCTGATACATAGCTGTTTGCAAGCCATGCTCCCTGTAATTCTATAAGCTCCTTGAGAGTAAGGACTGTCTTCTGCCTTTCTTTGTAACCCCAGTGCTTTGTATCGAGCTTGGCACATAGCAAGTGTTTAATAAATGTTTGTTGATTGAGTGCTTGGCACATAGCAGGTACTTAATAAAGACTTAATGATTGAGTGTCCAGCACATAGTAGGTACTTAATTAATACTTGTTGATCAACTGTCTTTCACCAAAGTACATGCCTCAGGACTATTTCCCTTGGTAGCCATCAAAGCTATTTAGCAACAAAGAAAACGCATTAAGATAATGTGCTAGGAGTTCATACTAATGGTTTATTCTCCTGCTTAACCATGAAAATTTTTGCTTGCCACTATTTTTTTGTTTATGCTCTGAAACTGATGTTTCCCCAAAATACAGTAATGCTGTTACTAATGAAGCAGTTTCTTTTGTAGCACTCTAGTTCCTCTAAAATAACAAACTTCTACATCCTGAATAGCATTACGAAAGATGGGCCCTCCAATCCAATCCCTAGAAACTTGAAAACTGAAACATCACAGATGGAATCCTTTGAGTACAAAAAGGGAAAGCTGAAGATTCATCTTTGGTGCTACAACTCAAATGAGCAACTTGGGGGCCTCTACTCTCACTAGGCTGATTAGAGTCAGTAGGCCTCTGGGCTCTCCAAAAGAGAGAACCAGAAGAATCACAGTAGTCTGAGCCTGTCAACACATCTTCCAAGACTTCTGCTAGCTATAAAGAATATCACAAATCCCATTTGGGAATATAAATTCTGTTTACTCTCCTTTTCTTTCTTCTCTGGGATATGGTGATTAGTTTATCACAAAATTATTTATTTTGAGACTAATTGCTATTAGACAATAATATGGTCAGGGAAATATGTTCAATTTCCTTTTTTAAATATATTTTTTAACTCTTATCTTCTGTCTTAGAACCAATATCAAGTATTGGTTCCAAGATATAAGAGCATTAAGGGTTAGACAATTGAAATTAAGTGACTTGCCTAGGATGACACAGCTAGGAAGTGTCTGAGGCCACATTTGAACCCAGGACCTCTCATTGCTAGGCTTGGCTGTCCATCCACTGAGCCATCTAACTGTCCCCTTTTTAAATTACTTCAACCTAACTGAAAATAACCTCTTTCCAGGCCTGCACTACTAAGAAAAAGGCATGATAGTTCTGGTCCTCCAGGTCAATCATTATATTCACTGATCACTCTTATACTGGTCCTTAGGCTCCCTCTGTACTCATCCCATCATTCCAAGGGTTCCCTACTCCCAACCTGATTGTTGAAGGGTGTCTCCTCCAGCCGCTTTCCATACAGGGCCAGCTCCTGTCTCACCAATTGGGCTCGGGCAGTTGGTTCCAGGGATCTTAGTGCCACTACCTGAGCATCTCGGCGACATTGAAGGATATCTGCTAAGCCTGTGCTTGCTGACACACTCATCACAAGGTGGACTCTCTTTGGGAGATGAGAGAAGAAAGAAATAGAGGTGCTAGACAGTCCTTGCACCCCATAGCCACTCAAAGTCACCCCCAAATTCCCCTCCTTATTTCATCTGCTAACTTCTCTATCTCCCAGCACATACGTGAGGCAGGCTCTTTGGAATCCAATCTGAGATCGGATGACTGCTTTGATCCCCTAGTTGGTCTGCTCCATCAATGACCAGTACCAGCGTCTGGCCAGAGCGTAGGGTCTGAGCAGATTTGGGAAGTAGGGTATGTAGCTCCCACACCAATCCCCTGCATGGAGAGAAAAGACATGTCCAGCATACCTGAGTGCAGCAAGCAGGCAGAGACAGCAGTCTCAAAAAGGAAAGAATTCTGGACTGGGGTTCAATCCTCAATGGTGCCACTTCCTATTTGTGTTATAAAGAACGAGTCTTATCTTGGGACCTCAGTTTCCTCATCTATATCATGAGGGAGTTGAATGACTTCTAATATTCCCTAAATTGATGACGTGATGGTCCAGAGGATGGAGAAATTCTAAGGGGGATGCTCACCGGTAGGTAGTTGGTAAGGGTCTGGAACACTGTAGCTGATGGTGCAGGTAAGCACAGAGGCGTCTAAGCAAGGTGAGGATGTAGCTCTGATCAGGACGGGCTCCAGCAAAGTGGAAGAACACTTGGGAGCTTCTGGTGGCCCCACAGGGAGCCTGTAGGGCTGATACTAGGGATGACTGTGGGAAGGAGGAGAGAAGCTGTAACCCATGACTTTTCCTTAGCCTCTTGCTTCTTTCCATTCTCTTGCTCCAACAAACTCCACCACCCTCCTCCTACTCTTCCATCATTCCAAACCAATTCTGTCTGTACCAGGAAGGCTGTCTTGCCCTGTCCAGGTTCTCCAGTCACTAGACACAAACTACCACTGCGCTGCTGTAGCTGCTGGATAGTATTCTTCAGGAGACTGGGCCGAGCTGGACTAGGTGGATGCTGTAGCTGCTGAAAGGCTGACTGGACAGTGTCATCGTTCTGAGCAGATTCAATCTTTTCCAGACTTGACTCGGGCTAGGAGATACATGGAGAAGAGACTCTCAGGATGAAGGGCATGGCTGCCCTCCGTCCCTGGAGCCTGGCATCTGCTCCATGAGACTCTCAGGATGAAGGGCATGGCTGCCCTCTGTCCCTGGAGCCTGGCATTGGCTCAATGGCTGCCTTGCCCCAACTGCCACAGTGTCTTCTGAGTGTCACCCCACCAGCGCCCTCCCAGACCTCACTGACCTGTACATAGAGTCTCTGGAGCAGTTCCCACACGTGCTGTAACACCATCTGCCCAAACTCTTCTAGTCCCTTCACATATGGCCGGCCTGCTGCTACCCCACCCCATGCACAAGAGTACCTATGGGCAGAAGGAGCACCACTCAGAGCCCAATCCTACCTCCAGACCATCCACGTGGCAGGTCTTCTCTAATCCCCACTCCCAATCCAGAAGAGGTAGTATCTCTCCCATTTTACCTGTGGCAGGTGACCCCCTCCTGTTTGTCCAGGTAGCTCTTCAGGTCTGAGATTCGCTCTGCTGCCTCATCTGACTCAGAGGAAAAGTCAATTTTCCAGGCATCCGGCACAGAGCTGGCCAAACAGAGACATTCCCCATTCCAAATTGTAAGACCAGAATCCAGCTTCTAATCAGAGAGATCCCAAAGAACACCACCAGGCTTTGAAATAGGCTGTCTACTAATCCAAGGCTATCCTAAGCCTATAAAGAGAAGCCCTTCCCTGTTCTTCTTTTCCTATTTCTAGCATCATATTCAGGAATGCTATGGGGTAGTCTTAGATGGGAGAGAGGGGGCAGTACCCAAAGAACAAGAAGCAGGCTTCTGTGAAGTTGAGTCCTGTGGGCAGCAGATGTGGTACCTGAGAAAACTGGAGTCTCTAAGGTAGATTAGAGCTGGGGAGACACCTTGCTGGTGGGAACTTCGATTTAGGAACTGCATCACTTCCATCTCGGTCACAGAACGGCCAGGTGGATAATCTTTTGCCTGAGAGATGGAAGGAGAGAAAATTCTTTTCTGGGCCAATGGATTCCTCTCTTTTCCAAGGCCTATTCTAGGGTCTAGGGGGCTCCCATATCCCTTTAATAATCTTCCTTTATAGAGGTTAAGAAATAAAGTCAATAGACCCTTTCCTGTTGGATCTAACCTTGTCCATCCAGTTGGCACATAGCGCTTAAGAGGAAACCCTCATTTTAACATCTTCTCCCTTCCCAAATATGCCCTTCATCCTATCTCAACTCTTTATCATCTACCCAAAATCCTCAAGACAGGGAACATCACATAATGGCAGAGTCCTAGGTCTCAAGATTAAAAAATCTGGATTCAAGTCCAGACTTTTCTACTTACTGAGTAACCTTAAGGCAAGTCACTTAACCAACTCATCTGTAAAAATGAGGGGGTTGGACCTATGGAGTCCCTTCTAACTCTCAATCTGTGAAATTCTGAATCCAGCAAGACCTGGATGCTTCTTCCCTGCCCCAGATCCCATATTCTTGGTTCCTGTCACATGCCCTCCTCTCTCTCCAGCTGCCTCACCCAGCGGAAGTGTGGATGGTCAGGAAGGTTGTAGTTGGGTGGAACATAGCCGTAGCGGGAGCCCAGGATCCCCACAAAGAGTTGTGAGTTTTCCACCTCCCCTAGGCACAGCTCCAATTGTCTGCAGAGAAAAAAGGAAGAGAGGAGTAGGGGGAGGAGAAAGAAATTATTATATGGGAATAAGATTATTAACTGGTAGATATGAGAAACAGCTAGGGAGCCCAGTGGATAGAGTGCCAGGTCTGGAAGTACAGAGGTCCTGGGTTCAAATCCAGCTTCAGACATTTCCCAGTTGTGTGACCTTGGACATGTCACTTAGTCCTGACTGCCTAATCTTTGCTATTTTTCTGTCTTAGAATCGATACAAGTACCATCAGATACAGGAAGGACAAAAATGAGGTAATGAGTGAGCTAACTCTGAAGTTAGTTAAGAATAGATAAAGAGCACCCACACTTCTAATACTCTTGATTTCAAGGCAAAGGAGTAGATAGGGTAAGCAATGGGGGGGGGGGGTTTAAGTGACTTGCCCAGGGTTACACATGTAGGAAGTGTCTGAGGCTAGATTTGAACCCAGGACCTCCCATTTCTAGGCCTGATTCTCAGGCCACTGAGCCACCTAGCTGCTCCCCTTTAAACCCCAACCCTGTTTTGTCTCACCTATCTACATGTACCAACTCCAAAATACCCTAAAACTCTCCTGCCCTGACCCTTTACCTCCCACCTTTTTCAATCATCCATCCCGGTTCATGTGGGCCCCTGTACTTCTGGCAGCCAAGATTGCATGACCCACCCGCTTCCCTTATCCCACTGCTCATACCTATCTTTCCGGGTCTCCTCCTCAGTAACTCCCCAGCGCAGGTCAATGCCACGCACACTGATGTGGTGGGGGGCTGCACGGGCCTGTAGGGCAGGTAGTACTGAACGTAGTAACAGGTCCCGTTCCCCATGCATATCCCGGAAAGTGGATGAGATGAAAATACGGACGCTGCGCCAGCTAGGAGAAGAGAAGGTCACTGGGCTCATCCTGGCTCGGCTTGGAAATCATCCCACCCTGAATCCCAAAGGTGTAGCGAAGGCCCTCATCTAGCCTTGGTCAGAAGCAGACCTTGGACCCAGAGAAATATGTAAGGGGTACAAAGAAGCCAGAGAACAGTTCTTTTGAGGGTCATTTGTCCATAGTCTTGGCTTTGGAAACCTTGCCCGTCTTTCCCAGTATTTATTATTTTCTTTATATTTTACACAACTCTAAGCAGAGATTTGGAGCATGGGTAGAAGGAAGGGACCCAAGAGGAACCTTGCCTCTGAACCTTATAGAAGGGATTCACCCCTGCCCAGAAACAAAGAGCCATGACTCTGTGTACAGGAAAAGGTGTTGCTTCCAAAGTTCTCTTTTTGCACCAGAGCCCATCTGCCCTCTTGGTTCTCTCAACTCACCTATGTTGGGGAGCAGGGGCCTGGGGGCTTGGCTCCCTCTCCTCAAGGGGCCTGTCAGGTGGGGTCTGTGCCTCCCCTCTCTGGGGTGGAATCTTAAATATCTTATCCATTTGGCCCACATGTTCCAGAAGACGTGACATCCCACGTTCTGAAATAAACCTGACATATAGCAATAAGATCAACAATAGCCAAAGGGATTGATGTTTGAGAATCAGAGTATTAGATGTATTTCCCAATGATTAGGTACTGGCAACAATAAAGGATCTAAGGAGGCCTGCCTAGCAGATGAACCACATAACCCACTGGACCTGGCTTAGAAGAGCTCAGTCTGTGGGGGTATCAGAGTAGAGGGAGTAGAAAATGCTAGGGGGTAAGTCCTTTTTGCTTCTCATGGTCATCAACAGACTCATTTTTCAGATAATGGCAAATGTGGATATAGGAAAGAGTAGTAATTGAGGTTATATGAGTAGGTGGTCAGGTCTGTACAAAACAGCATCTCTTAAAGAAGGGACATTTGATAAAGATGTAAAGACAGTGGTGGAAGAGAATGATTTAAGAGTTGTTGTGGTGTTTGGAGTTCAGAGGAAAGAAAATGGGCAAAAAAAAACTGAGGTTGAAAAAAAGGCTCAGACAAAGCTGAAAGTGATGGAGTTTATAAGTAGGAGCTGAGCTTTAATTTGAAAGGGAAAGAAGTATAGGCCACTAATACCTCAAAAGTCTTCCTAATACCCCTTGGCCCCTTTTCCCCCATCCCAATACCCAGGACTCACTTCAGTATTCCATCGGTGCAGCCTGTGAGAACGACATCATTGGGGTTTGTACTGAGTGAACTAGAAGAGGAAAAAGAGAGATATGAATATAATATGGCCCAAATAAGGAAAAAATGTTAAGAGCAAAAACTATCCAAAATTAGAAAAGGCTGCCTGCCTTCAGAGGTATTGAGTTTCTCATCAGCTCAGGTCTTTAATGTAGAGAACCTATCAAGGTTGTTACAAAGAGGATTTATTCTTTGGTAGGTGTCTCATGGAACTCTGAATGTGCTTTCTACAATATTACAGCAGAGTAAGGGGACATGGGATTCCCTGCCCCAAGTGCATCTGATGTACAGAATGTAGTCACATAGAATGAGGTTATATCATGTCTAAACCAGATGTGTCTATGCTGACATCCTTTTCTTAGGTGAGTATATCTTTGTGAGTGGGCTAAAAAGAGAACACTGAGATTGGCTTAGCAAACTAATTAGCTATCCCTTTGCCTCTTTAAATAGCTAAACTTCTAGATGAATTTCAGAGTCTTTCTAAGATAGGAGTAGATTCAACCCCAAGATAAGGAGAGAATTCTTCAGGCCTCTCTCTCTACACACTGACCATAACACCTTTTTTTTAAAAAAGCCCTACCTTCCATCTTAAAATCAATACTATGTATTGATTCTAAGGCAGAAGAGCAGTAAAGGGCTGGGCAATGGGGGTTAAGTGACTTGCCCAGGGTCACAAACTAGAAAGTGTCTGAGGTCAGATTTGAACCCAGGACCTCCTGTTTCTAGGCCTGGCTCTCAAATCCACTGAGCCACTGTTGTGAGGGTTATTTAGCAATTAATTTAGTATTAGTGTTGGACCTAGCAGGAAGGGCTGGAGGATTCCAAGATGGAATGAAGGAGCAGGAAGTGGGGCTTGTGCTCTGAGAGACACTCCATTAGTGGTTGGGACATAACTGTTGCTAACCCTGGGAGATCTCAGAGTTAGGGAAAAACTGCATCCAGATTCCCTGGGATCCTGAGAGGTGAAGGCTTTCAGCAAATGGACAACAGACCTGCAGAGCTGCACCAAGTGGGGAAGTGGTTTGGGATCTGGTGGACAGCATTTCAAACTCACTCTCCCTACCTGGGTACCTTGGATCACCTGGTGGAGTTGGCTCTTGGCATCCTGTGACCATCCTTGGATTTACTGTGAGACCCCAACTGAAAGCCATCTTCAGGCCCTTTAGCTGAGCTGACCAAACTTGGCTGGAACCAGGTTTGGGGGAGCTTCCCCTGTAACTTCAGTATTGCTTCCTTTGGGCCCTGCCTGGCTTAGGTCAGTAGAATAGTGTAGTCAAGTCCTTCCCCTGCCCCTGTGGTTTTCCCTTAGGTTTTAAGTGTAGAATCCCTTCTTCCCATCCTTCATTATTATTTCCCTCAATTAAACTGTATAAACTTTTACCTTTGCCTGCTGGTTCCATAGACCCTGGCCTAGGGTGGCTGAGTGACTGTTGGGCCAACTGCCATTCCTGTGTCAGTTAAAAGCTTGGCAGTAAACCCTGGTCTCCCCATCCTGCTTGGTCTTATCTCGCCTTCAACCCAGTGTGAACCCACAAACCATTTAGGTTACATTTTAATAATAATAATAACGTCCCTGGTGCCTCATCAATACACCACCCAGCTGCCCCTAGCCATAATGCTTTGAAGCAGAGCTACTGGACCAGTAGGAGACATGTACTCTGTGGGGAGTCACACACTTTAGATAGACACAGATTGTTCCCCGAGGGAGAAAGCAGCTACAAGGTGTCAAATAGAAACAGTCCCAGGAACCCAATGGCACAATCCATCAAAAAGACTGCCCCTAGGGAAAGCTATGTAAGGACTACATACAGAAAAAGAGGTCTTCCAAGCCCAACAGTGCCAAGAGCCATGAGTTACTTTGTGCCATAATCGCTCTAAATTTGAGCCCACTATTCCAATGGACATGGTGCATATTTGTACTCCAGTGGCAGGGTGGGAATGATTTATAACTACCGTTCTTGCTATGCTACTGGAGTCAATACTTAAGAACCAATATGGCCTTTGTGAGCCATAGTGTTCAAGGTACAGAGACTCACAGTATTTCTCATGGAACCTGGGGTAGTAGCTACAGTATAGACACCCAATCCTCAGGTACAAGGTGGTGGGGAAGGCTAGCAGAATCAGAGAAGGGTAGGCTCTGGTACACCAGGACACAACTTCTCTATAATTAGGTGCTGAGCTTTAATTTAGATAGGGAAAGAAGTGTAGGCCACTAACACCTCAAGAGTCTTCCTAGAACGTGCGAGGGGAGATTGAGGTCATCTAGGTCCATGGCATAGCCCAATACTGAGTGGCAGCCCCCAGTGGGGGGAAAGATATTTTAAAAGGTATGGTGGGGCAATGATAGAAGACAGAGTTTGGTGTTAAGAATGAGGTCACTGGATTTTAGAGGAAAGAGACAAGAAAAGACTAAAGCAGACAGCAAGGTTTGGGGAATAGCGGGAGCTATGGCAAGTAATAATAAATTGTCTCCACCTTGGATCAGGGGATTAGGGAAAGAAGGATGTGAAGAGGAAAAATAGACAACCTTACCAGGAATCCAAGCCCATTAGATCAACTCCAACAAAGAGGCATTTGGGATTCACACGCTGCCAGAAGAATTGCTTGGCAGTCATGAGCTCAAAGTCTTTCATGGTGTTACCAACAAAGACGACCGTGTCCATCTATAGAGTAAGTATTAGGAGTACATATTAGGAGTGAGAAAAAGTTTGAGAGTTTTTGTTAGGGATGTGGGAGAATTGATAAAGTGTAAAGAAGAAAGCTTGAAGATCAGAGGAAACTTTTCTGGGAAGACAAATCCAGATGTTCTTCTTTGACTCAAGAATAAATACAGCTATTCACTGGATAGGGCCAGATCCAGTGACAGAAGGTTCTGTGTTCAAAGGTTCCCTCAATAATTCCTAACTGTGTGACCCTAGGCAGTCACTTAACCCCATGCCTCACCTTTATTGCTCCTCTGCCTTAAAACCAATCCATGGTATTGCTATATAAGGTAAGAGTTTTAAAAAAAAGGGCAACACAGCTGACATCCTATTTAGGAGCACATAAAGGAAAGGGGTCAGATAAGGAAAGAGCTGATATAGGAAGCGCTGCAGGACAGCACAAATCTGAGGGTAAAGGTGAGATGTGGAAGAGCTGAAGTTAAAATATGAGGGTTGAGAGAATGGGATATCAATAATGAGCCAAGAAATTTTGGGCATGGAGAAAAGAGTTCACTTTCTGAGTTAGACTTACCGGCACCCGCCTAATGACCATGTCCAGCAGGTATGTGACAAATGGATGATGATCTGGTTTTGAACTCTCTACATGCATGTCCTGGAGCAATATTTGTACCAGGAAAAGAAGAATGAACAGGTGAGTCACTCAGGCAACCTCTGGGTATTGCTACCCATTAGGGCTATTTCAGGTCTATCCATCTGTCTATCCTTATGCCCACTTATTCAGACTATTGCAAGGCACACTTCCTCAATTCGTCCTTCCTCTACCAATCTAGCTAGACTTCGCCCAGGCCAAGCCTAACTGCTCCTTCATCTCTCTCCACAAATGCTAGCCAGCAGACTAGTCAGGCCCACCTGTATCTGTGCCTCGAGCTCAGTTGCAGTCTTCAGAATGCCCTCCTCTGGATTAATCACAGCTTTCTTCAAAGTACCCCTTCTACAAAGTAATAGCTCAGCTTGCTCAGCACGGGCCATCAACATCGCCACCAACAGTAGCACATGAGTCAGGGGATTCTATGTGAGTGAAGAAAGAAACAGAAAAAAAGTTAACTCCTTCCTTTCAAAACAGACTTCTACCATTAATAATGATGACTAAGAAGAATTCAAAGCAGCATAGGAAGATCTATGAAGTGATGAAGAAGAGATAAAGTGGAAAAAGAGAATGTTATACATTTTGACAGAGTAGAATCAGCACAAATTTAAAGATATCCACAAGACATATTTGTAGTTGAAACTGAGACAGCTTGATGGTGCAGTGGGAGGAGTTAGGAGTGATTAAGAAATATAATAAAAGAGAAATTACCAAAGCTATCAGGACAAAAGAAATTCTTTAAAAAATCTTGAGCACTAGCATTTCTCTTCCATGACCCGGGAGATCAGAGAACACTGAGCAACTTTGGGGGCCTGGAGGAAGGGGCACCAAGGCTTGCCTGGGAGTGGTATGCATGGTGGCTGCCTGGGACAAGGGCACCACCAGAGCCCAAGTATAAACCCAACTCGCCTAAAGTCATCACAACTCCTCTCCACCCCATCTCGGGGATTCTATTTGTGGTAGCAAAGAAGTGGAAATCAAAAAAGTACTCATCAATTGGGGAATGGCTAGATGAGTTGTGGCCCATGATTGTGAACGAGTACTCTTGTGATATAAAAAAATAACAAGGTAGGTGGTATTAGAAAAACATGGCAAGGCCTATACAAAGTAAAGTGAGAAGAGCAAGGACAATGATTGTTGTAATATTGTAATGATAATGAACTATGAAAGACTTGGCTACTGAGATCAATACGATCCATGATAGTTTCAAAGGACTAAAGATAAAAACTTGCTATTTCTCTCTAGAGAGAGAACTGATGAACCCTGAGTGCAAACTGAAATATAATTTTCTCACCTTACTTTTCTTGCTTTTAAAAAAATCTGGCTATTTTTTTTAATTTCCACAATTGAATAGTCTGGTTTCCTGGGCTGGCACTTAGCAAGCAGCAGCCAGTATGGAGGTGACCATGCTGGACTGAAATCTGGGACCTTATCTTAAATTAAATTAGTAAGGCTGAAATCTCTCTATTAATAAACGCTTATAACTCTGGCCAGACCCCCTTTTATTTATTATAGATGGTCTAATAAATCAGACCTCCAAGGTAAGATAGGCTGAGACAAGGATACAGATTTGCTACGGAGCATGATTTCTCCAGAAAACACAATTTAAATATACCAGGCAAATATACCAAATGATAGAGACCAAAAGGATTTAGAAATATAAATTCCAACATTATGTTTCTACTGCTTCTACTTTCCACTGCCTCTGTCTTGACACAACAACAACAAAACCAAAACAATAACAATGATAATAATAACAACAACGATGATTACAGCAATAACAGCAATGAAAACAATAACAATGACAATAACGATGATGATGATGATGATGATGATGATATAATAACATCAGCAACAGCAACACCAATAAAAATAATAATGATAACACTGACATCAATGATAGCTGCAATAACAATGATAACAATAACAACATCAACAATGATAAAAAATTTTGCTAATATAGAAATGTTTTAATGATTTCACATGTATAAATGCTTGCCTTCTCAGTGATTGGGAGAGGGGTAGGAAAGAAAGAGAGAATTTGGAACTTGATAGAAAAGAAAAGAATGTTAAAAATTATTTTTTTATAAGTGGAATTTTAATTGGGATTTAAAGGAAGTCAATAAAGCAGAGATAAGGAAGGAAAGTGTTCCAGGCATGAGAGAAAGCCAGAGAAAATACAATGCCTGAAGCTGAGATGAAGTGTCTTGTTCTTGGAATATTCAAGAGCCAGGAACTGTCTTACTTTTGAATTTTATGTCTGCTGCTTTATAGTAACCACTTAATTTCATTCATTCATTCAAATAAAAAAAGAGACATATTCGTACGCCATATACATAGTCAAATGGAACATTACATTGTCATTAGAAATGAGAAATATGATGAATCCAGAGAAACATACAGTTTTACATAACTGATGCACAGTGAAGCAAGCAGAGCCAGAAAAACAATTAATATAACTACAGAAATGAAAACAGAAAGAACTGCTACAGAATAACTGAAAACAAATGTTGGGAAATTATAAAAGAATAAACATGGGCTCCCCTAAAAGAAAACTGAGAAAATATCTTCCCCATCTCTTTTGGTTGTAGAAAATTCCAAACACTTTTATATACAAACATGATATATTTATTTCCTTTTTTAAAAAAACCTTTCCTGTCTGTAAGCAGTAGGGGATAAGGCCTCATGCCAAGTAACAGAACTTGAAGTCCTAGGAAAACATGAGAACAAGGAGCAGACTGCTTCTGGGGCATTTGTTAGCAAGTCAGGTCTAGGAAGTACCACCTCTGACTTCCCAACTTCTTTTAGCATGGTCAGATTATATCCCACTCCCACCCTACCTCCTGCCTTTTTTTTTTTTTTTTTTTTTTTTTACCTTTTTTTTATCTTGGGATTCATACGGGCTACAGACAATTAGGGTTCGGCCAGGCAGCGGGGGCAAGTTGTGTTGCACAGAGAGGTTCATAGCTGTCTCTAGGGCCTGTTGGTAGCGCTTTATCATCTCCCAGTCTTGCTTCCAATGGCTATAGCAGAGGGACAAAAAGATCCCAGAAAGATATCCCCAAGTTAATTTTTTCTTCTTTTCTGAAGAGGTTAGGAGGTTCCTCCAAAGAGAACACAGTCCCTTCCACCTCTGATTCCTCACCTGTACAACAACACCCTCTGGTGGGAGTGCTGACCTGGGCTCACAGCCTTACTATCATAGATAAGAAAGAGGAAACACTTTCTGCTTGGATAGGAATGATAATAATGGCCAGCATTTACATAACATTTTAAGGTTTGCAAAACACTTTTTCTCACTGGATCCTCCCAACAACCCAAAAGATAAATACCATTTCTTGTTGTTCAGTCATTTCAATCACATGCAACTCTTTGTGAAACCCATCTGGCATTTTCTTGGTAAAGTGATCTCCATTTTATAGATGAAGGAATTGAGAAAGACAATGGGTAAGTAAGTTGCCCAGAGTCACACAGTAAGTGCTTTGAGTAGTGCTTAAACTCAGCTCTTCATAACTCCAAGTTCACCTAGATACCTCTAAAAGGCTTGTTTCAGGTAGAAAGACAATTGTATTTGCTTAAGAAAAATTAAGAGAACTGGGAAATAACGCAAATGAGAAAAGGCAGAGGTAAAATTGAGAATTCATATGGAAAAGAGAAAAAAAGGGAACTAAGACACAGAATGATCTGAAAAATAATAAAGAAACTGGGGACAAAAACTGATGGGGGCCTTCAGTGATCCACAGGGATGGAGACAAATAGTTAGACAGGAATAACATCCAAAGTGTAGATGTATAATTGGGGAAAAATAAGGTATTATTTTAAAAAATAAATTACTTCAAAGATATGGGAAAAAAGATACATTGATGCAGAGTGATGTGAATAGAAGAAAAATGTGTACTATAATATCAATATTTTATGAATAATTTTATAAACCGATAAATTATAAACAATTTATATATAACAACATTGTAAAAGCAAATAGCTTTGAAATCTTTTAAGAATGGTGATCATTCATGATTACATAGGACTGATGAGGAAACATGCTACTATATTATCTGTGATGGACTTAGGGAGCAGAAAGAGACATGTATGAATAGGTATATGTATATGTATATATTTATATGAATATGTATATGATATAATTTTTTGCATACTGTCATTGAGGGAATTTTTTTCTTAAGTATGCATATTTGTTGCAAAAAAAAAACCCACATTTCTCTCCCCCTCTCATTAGCTTGGAGAGTAAAAGAGAGATAAAATACATTTCTGTTAATTTTTTTTTAGAGATGGAGGTTAGTACTACTGATATGAAATGTTACAAGGACTTTCAGATGAAGTCACTGTATTATTAGTTTTACTTAATTGGGTTTCTGTTACTTCTGTTCAGGAAGTGAGAGTAATCTGTAAATGTTGTAATGTAAAAATAAAACACAGAAAAAAACTCCCAAAATAAGCAAACAAAAAACAAAGTATAGATACAAAGGATGCCTAGATTAATCATTGAGTATTTAATAAGCATCTACTATGTTCCAGGCACTGTGCTAAGCTTTTGGGATACGAAGATACAAGCACTTCATCTCTGGGAATTAAAAAAAGCATTTCTTATGGGGCAAAAGGGTGAGGGGGTCCTCAAGGAGGAGAGGAGATATTACATCTAAGTGTATCTATGTGTGACTGCAATGTGCTTTCATCAATGTAAGGGTTTCTTCTACCATGCAGACTGGCACCTTTCCTACAAGAGTTGCTAGGAACCCTGAGAGATTAAGAGAGATTTGCTGAAGATTACGAATACAGAAGAAATAAGAGATAGGTCTTGAAGCTAGGTTTTCTTCATTCTAGGGGTGGCTCCCTTTACTATTATGTCAGTGGTGTCAAATTTAAACAGAAATAGATGCTTGCAAGCTACATATTGATTTTAAAAAACACAAATTAACACTGTTATACTGTACTTTAATTTGATAAATATTTCCAAATTTTATATATATTTTTGTTGTTGTTTGTTTGTTTTGTATTGTTTAATCTCTTCTCTTCTGTCTGAGAATCTGTCTATTGGTTCCAAGGCAGAAGAGAGGTAAGGGCTAGGCAATAGGGGTTAAGTGACTTGCCCAGAGTCACACAGCTAGAAATGTCTGAGGCCAGATTTGGACCTAGGACTTCCTGTCTCTAGGCCTAGCTCTCAATCCAATGAGCTACCCCAGCTGCCCCCTTCCAAATTATATTTTAATCCGATTTGGGTAGTACTGGGGAACATCATGGGCCACATATATGATGCTTCTGCACTGTGCTATTTTGTTTCTTGTAAACATGTGGGTATATACCAAATATATACAAGCTGATTTTGAGGGAGAGAAGAAGCTTCATTTGAAGGTAGGGGTAGGTCTTAAGCTAAATTTTTGAGGAGATTAGGAAATTTAAGAAGCTAAAATCAGGCAGGAATACATTCCAGGGATGAGGAATAGCTAGTACAAAGCATATTTTTGACTGAACTTTAAGATTATATTTTATTAGGGATAGCTAGGTAGCATAGTGAGTGGGTAGAGAACTAGGCTTTGAGCTGGGAGGATCTGGGTTCAAATCTAGCCTCAGACATTTCCTAGTTGTGTGAGCAAGTCACTTAACCCCAATTGCCTAATCCTGACTGCTCTTCTGCCTTGGAATTAATACTTAGTATTAATTTTAACACAGAAGGTAAGTGTTTTTTAAAAAAAGAATATATTTTGTTATGTTTGAATTATATTGAATTATTAATGCTATTATAAGTTTATTACATTATAATGAGTATATAATGAACTATATTTAATTTTATGATCATATTATACTCATAAGAGTATATAAGTAGAAATAATGTGTAATAAATCTATAAATATTGGTTGGAACTAGATAGAGCTTTAAATTGTTTTTTTTTAAGAATTTTATTTTTTATATGGTAGTATAGTTTATATTTTACATAGTTTATATAAACTATTATAAATAATTAGGAACCACTGTAGTTTACTGAGAAGGAAAATAAACAGAGACAAAAGGGAAGAGAGGAATAGACAGAAAGAATAGAAAGACTATTTGCTCTTATGACCCCTATAGGGTAATTTAAATGTAAAATTTCTAGTGGCAGAGAAAAATAGATTGGGGAAATCTAAACCAGTAAGCATATTAGTATTCAAATATGAAAAATAAAAAATTTATTAAAAAATTTTTCTCTCTCTGGAGCCCCTTTTGACATATTTTCTCCCATTTTCTTATTCTCTCCCCTCCCAGGAAAGGGCTCTCATGGAGGAGGTGCACACACACAAAAATACACTCTCACTCTCTCACACTCTCTCTTTCTCACCTAATCTGGATTAGCCGCTGCTTTTCTCGCTTGAAGTGCTCATAGAGCACAGGCACCATCATAGCAAATCGAAGGTCCAAGTTAGTCAATTTCCTCTCTGGCTTGGGTAACTTCTTTTTCTTCTCCAGCCTTTCTAACAGCTGTCGCATTATAACCACATTGCAGGGAACTGGCCCTTAAGCATAAGAAAATCAAGGTAAATCCTTGGGAAACAAACAGTTTTTAATCTTGGCCTCCTTGACTTCTCTTAACCCTCCCTGACTCCCCTCCCCACAACAAATGATCTAGGCCCCTGCCCTTAGGATCCAAATTGGAATGCTAGAGATCTCATCCTTCTAGGACATGGAAGCAAAGGTTAAAACTGTTCATATGTTTTTTTTGGCTCTTTCCCAGAAACAGGAAAAGTTGGGAGAACTGTGGGGGACAAGGGGTAGAAAGTACCAGAGTTCATGAGTTGTCTCTCCAGGTCACTGATGGATGTATGGGCAGAAAGAAATCGGAAAGGAAGCTGTCTGCTGCGGATCACTGACTCCTGGGGTGTAAGAAAAAGGTCTGAGGGGGTTATGGTAATAAGGGGAAAGTTGGGGGGATGTAGAAAGGGAAAAGTGAAAGGAAAGGAACGGAGAGAATGGTAGAAAGAGAGAATGAGATGAATAAGATGAATGGTAGGAAGAAAAAAGAGATGAAGAGAGAAATGATTGATGGGAAGGAGGAAAGGTGACAGAACAGCCCTTCTTACAAAATAGATTTACTTTCTGTGTAATCTATGCAACCTTTATTTCCAAGGAGCCCCTCAAAGGTGAATCCATTATCCTTCCTAACTAAAATCCCACAAAAATAACTAACCTGGCAAGTCCTATTCTTCCCAAATAAACCTTATTGCCAATCCTCCCTCTCTCCATTCAGCCCTCCTGCCCCAAATCAAGGTACAGCCCATCTCCATACCCACCCATCCCTGCTATGGCTCAGAATGGCTCTCAAGGGATTGCCCTACTTTGCGCTCCAGCAGCTGTAGGATGCGTTCATGGTGCTTGGCACTGATTCCAACTCGAAGTAGGCTGCATAGGTTCCTCAGCATGGCCATGTAGGGCAACTTCCCATTGTCTAAGGCAGAAAAAGTGGTTTCACTTGTTACATTTAGGAGTACAGAGAGCAGAGGTTTGGATGTGAGGTAGAAGCATTGAAAGACCCTACAGTCCAGATCAAAAAGCTCCAGTGGATGGGTTTAGGAAGAGATGGGGCCAATTAGATAGTGATGGTGAAAAGATTTAAAAAATATATCTTGTTATATTGTAAATGTGCTTTCAGTTTTATAGTTTGACCTAAAGTTTAGAATTTTCTATTTTAGAAGATTTCTGAAATGTCTTCAATAAAGATAAATCCCACTACTAACACCAAATTTGGTGTTTCCATCACTAAACTTGATTGAGATTTGCAAAACATCCTCTTTTGAAATTGAAAAGTTCCTCTGAGGTCAGGAAGCAAGGAATCCCTTTTCATTAAAAATCAAGTCATCGGGGCAGCTGGGTAGCTCAGTGGATTGAGAGCCAGGCCTAGAGACAGGAGGTCCTAGGTGTTCAAATCTGGCCTCGGACACTTCCCAGCTGTGTGACCCTGGGCAAGTCACTTGACCCCCGTTGCCTACCCTTACCAATCTTCCACCTATAAGTCAATACACAGAAGTTAAGGGTTTAAAATTTAAAAAAAAAAAAAAAACTCAACTAAAAATCAAGTCATCCCTGGGGGCAGCTGGGTAACTCAGTGGATCAAGAGCCAGGCCTAGAGATAAGAGGTCCTAGGTTCAAATTGGGCTTCAGACATTTCCTAGCTGTGTGACCCTGGGCAATTCACTTAACTTCCATTGCCTAGCCCTTACTACTCTTCTGCCCTGGAACCAATACATAGTATGGTACATAGTATTGATTCTAAAGTGGAAGGTAAGGGTTTAAAAAAAAAATCAAGTCATCCCAAAGAAATCTCCCATCAGAAACATGATCAGTTAGGTAAGGGATGCACAGTAGAAAGGAAATGTGCAATATAAAAAAATTTATAATTTCCACACAATCCAAGAGCCCCCTTTGAGCAGTGGAACAGTTCTAATAAGTTTTGTGACTGCATTGCAGCTACTTCCATGGAGGTAAAGCAAAATATAGTTAAGACAAAAAGTCTCAGGGAAATTCCAATAATTTGTATTCAACAATATAGCAAAGAGATGACCCTGGTAGCTATTGTTCCAAATGAGTTGAGGTTCACAGAGGGATACATGGAGTAGCTTTCCCAACCATTTACAGAGTATTACTTTTATAATTTGTACAGCTGGAACCAAGAGGGTTGACTCTTTTTAGGACAGCACAGGCCTCATAGTCATAGTCTCTCTCCATGTGTTGTTAAATTTCAAGGTTATCAGATTTTTTTATGAGCTCCTGGCCTTCTTCAGGAATACTGTTCCCCAAACCAGAGAGAAACACATTTAGGTTGTATGAGCTAAATGGAACCGAATGCTTCATTTGTGGCCTCTACCCAATGAATATGTTTGAAATCACTCTCTTTCAACATGAGAACATAGCTCTAGAGGTAGAAGGGGCCTTAGATGTCATTCTCATCCAATTCTATTCTATTTACAAATGATGAAATAATCAGAGATTAAGTCATATAGGGCAAATAAGCCTTATGGGTAAGATTTTATCTCAGAATTGCTGATTTTTAGAGCCAAAGTTTTAACCACTGTACCACACTGCAACTTTCTATTTACAGACAATTCTGGCTTTACATAAGTAGACCATTCAGCAGACCTCTATATAAACCAACTTTTATATAATGTGAATGAAGCAAATATAAGGTTAGAACTGGAGGCCGTGAGTTGGAGGGTTACATTTAGGGTTAGGATAAGAATTCAGAGTCGAGGCTGATTTACAGTTAGGGTTATAGAATGCCTCTCTCCATCCACTTTACAACATGGCAGATGGCATTGATCTAGGATCTTCACTATGGGCTGTCTGAATATGGTATTATCATCTAGGATGTTGTTCAGTCATGTGCAATGTTGTGACTCCATATAGAGTTTTCTTGGTAAAGATACTGGACTGGTTTTTGATTCTCTTCTCTAGTGAATTAAGGTAAATAGATGGTAAGTCACTTACCTAGGGTCACATAGCTAGTAAGTGTCTGAGGCTCTCTGCTTGGGACAGAGACCAAGGAGCTATGGGTTCCCCTACACATCTTGTTCCTTGTACTTTGGATCCCTTATTGTTCTCCCTGTTGCACTCCCCCTCTCCCAAAATAAAAATAAGAGAGATGAACATTAAGCTGTGCCAAACAAGGCAAAAACATTTGGTTATCTTATCTCTTCTATGCATATCAGACTTGTGAAGGGTTCACATGTGATGATCTTAGCTGTTAAATAAAGAAAAAGGAAACTCAGGTCTTCCTGATTCCAGGCCTGGCACTCTATCCACTAAGCCACCACACCGCCCTTATCACATAGGCAGGTCATGACAACTGTCCCTTATCCCTCTTACTATGAATCTTCAGGACAGAATAAGTATCCTTCTTAATCAAAAAAGATAAATCCAATGATTTGTAATACCATATGTATGAAAATTGCATAGACCAACTGGATTATAAATGCCATTTTTAGCTTGCATTTCTTTACAAAAAGTTCTCACTTTATGTAATTTTGCATTGTTCAAATGTGACTTAATGTAAAAAATTCTGAAAGAAATTTAAGCAAATCACCAGTGAGGAAATGGCAACATACCACACACCTATGTTAACTATACTGTATAGTACTATGTATAATTTATTATTAACTTTACCTTTTACTTCAAAATTCTGTTTATTATCATGGTATAATATTTGTCTCCATTTTAATACATTTTACAACTTGCCAAAAGGTATTTTTTGGGGGTGGGGGTATGCCTTTTTTATAAAGGCCAAATAAAGTGGGTGGCACAGTTGATAGTGCTGGTCCTAAAGTCAGGAAGACTCATCTTCCTGCGATCAAATCTGGCCTCAGACACTTATTAGCTGTGTGACTCTAAGCAAGTTACTTAATCCTGTTTGCCTCAGTTTCCTCATCTGTAAAATGAGCTAGAGAAGGAAAAGGCAAATCACTCCAGTATCTCTGCCAAGAAAACCCCAAATTGGATCAGAAAGAGTTGAACCTAACTGAAAAACAAAATGTGAAGTGGATAGGCAGGGGCAAACTATAACCCTAAATAACTCCAACCCTAACTCTAATTATTACATATCTAACTAAAGGATTTCAAATAGTACTTTCCCTTAAATTAAAAACAAACAAATCTGATGGGCCATTTACATAATATCTATCCTATTTTAAGAAAGATCTCTTTCTACAAAGAGAATACAGACTGGAGCATAGGCTAAAAAATATCAGGCATTATCTAGCCAAGCTTGGGAAGAAGCTTAAAGTACATTCTTCCCCCCAAAAAGGTACCACCATCAAAGAGGGAGAAATCTCCTAAATGACAAATATTGGTTCCAGGAAACCTCAACCAGCCTCTAGATAGCACATCAGTGAGGAAACATTAGAAAGAAAACTATGAAGAGACACCTTCCCTAAGGCTCAGACTATATAAAGAAGAGTAGGCCACAGGCCTGAACTAGATAGTTTATTTATACCAATGAGCCCCTCCCAGACTGAGGCTTTGTTCCCTTGCTGGCTCAGCACTCGCTCCCAGGTCTCTGGCTGTGGAAGTTTCATCCGAGTCCCAGCTCTACTGGAATCCCAGGGACCAGGTAGACGGCTCCGGGAGAAGGACTGTAGGTCTGAAGGGTATCTGGGATGGGATGGAAGACAAAAAGGAGAAAACAGCTTTAGTGTCACAGCCATCAGGTACATGACAGTTAGGAGTGGGCTTGCAAAAGAAAGGGATCTCCAATCTAATCAGCAAAACACTTGAGCCAAAGCTCCTTAGTCCTTTGGGGGGAGGGGGCGTGATGGTGAGAGGGGTTCAAGGCTCCCTAGTCATTATTGTTGATGGACAAAACAGATTTAGGTGTGAAGGATTATGGGGAGAACTTTAGGATCTTATGAGACTTTGGGCCTGTGGGGCCTTGGGAATCGGGATGTAGGCCTGTGTTGGCAAATCTATGGCACACATGCCATAGAGGGCTGCTCCCCTCCCCCTCTCCACTCACCCTCAAGGACATTTCTCACATGCCACGCCCCTTTGCCCAGTGGTCCAAAAGAAGCACTTCCTCCTTCCCCTCTCTGGGGTAAGACTGGGGCTCACATGTGGAGTGAGGGTGGCAGTTTGGGCACTCAATCTCTAAAAAGTTTGCCATCACCGGTCTAGGCTATACCTAACTCACCGGCAGCCCAACAGGGCCTTGACATTCTGCACAGGATCTCGGATGTGCAATCGCTGTATCAACTTCTTCAGGGTGAAATCCGATGGTTTCTTTTTCACTGGCTCTTCATGATAGGCCCTCATAAACTGCAGAGATACAACCAAGGCCCCAAAGGAACATTTTCATCCAAGGCCATAGCTCTCTGCTTGGGACAGAGACCAAGGAGCTATGGGTTCATAGCTACACCCCTACACATCTTGTTCCTTGTACTTTGGATCCCTTATTGTTCTCCCTGTTGCACTCCCCCTCTCCCAAAATAAAAATAAGAGAGATGAACATTAAGCTGTGCCAAACAAGGCAAAAACATTTGGTTATCATTGTTATCTCTTCTATGCATATCAGACTTGTGAAGGGTTCACATGTGATGATCTTAGCTGTTAAATAATGAAAAAGGAAACTCAGAATATTCTGGGGCAGAGTGAGGGAAACAATTTTTCACTCAGATCTGCTGGATGGCTAAGGCACTAGAGCAAGGTATCCATGAAGAAGACAGAAACTGAAAAATTGGATATTGGAATTTTCTCTGAGAAAACAAATCAAATTTGTGATATGTCATTAAGCTAAATAGAGAAAAGGCTACAGTGTGAGAAAAGATTTGGAAGAACAAATGAGAGAACACAAGTCTGAAGATGTCATGGAGAGTTAGCTGCAAGCTTAGCATTATTGTTGGGTTTTTCCCTTTCTGTTCTACAAGCATTTCCTATGATATTGATATACTTAGTCTAATGAGCAAGCTTTATAGAATATCATTAAAATATACATTTTTTTTGTTATTGTTCACTGGCTGATACATTTCCAGTAGAGGCAGGACGGTGAAGTTAATTATGTATGTAAAATGTATGTATATAAAAAATGCATGTGTATAAAAAATGTATATAGAGTTCTGGTTTTAGAGATAGAAAAGCCAATTCTAAAACTTGATGACCATGTGACAATAGGCAAATCGCTTAACTCTACAGGCTTCAAGCAACACGAGAGTATTTCTATTATATATCCAAAGAGGGTGCACCACTGCAATGGTAATGGAAATTCCTGGCATAAATTATGTTAATTTTCTTGGGGGACAGCACAAGCTTTGAGATCACTAGTTCACTCACCTAGTGAAAGCAGAACTCACCTGCTTACCTATGACACCTGGTGGCAGTAGAATATATTATAAGAGTTAAATGATGGGAAAAGAAATACTTGATTCGCTAAGAACCTGGATCCAGCCAATGGCTATCTATGATACTGTGACATATGGTTCCCCTCTTCCACTGTGAGTAGTTCTGGATAGATTCTCCTCCCCCCAACACAAGACTTTCTCTCTGGAACTTACTGCTTTTTGGTGATTATAATAGGTCTTGTATATTATAGTTGAGTTGTACCACTTCCTTTGGATGATTTCGCCTGACTTCTGTAGTGGACAAGAAAAGCAATAATTAGGGAACTGCTCATTCTTAGGGCTCCTGAGACCCCTTTCCAAAAGTCAGAGAAGTCTTGGTTCTCTGCTTTGGTCACTGTAGGGTGAAACGGAGTTCCTCCTTAAACCTTCAGGTTAGGTCAATCATCTCTTCATTTCTCACTGATACTTTAATTTCTCTCTCATGCCCACTCAGGGTACATCCTCTTCCCACACAAACCATTTTTCAGATTCTTTTTCTGTTTTGTCTTCCCCCACAAGATGCTCCCTGAGAAGAGACTATCTTTTCTATTTTGTGTTTTCATCACCAGTACTTAGCAGAACACCTGGCACATGGCAGACATTTAATAAATGTTTACTGACTGGCCTAACCCACCCCTTTCTTGTCTCATATGTGGTGCAGAGAGGGTGCATAATAGCCCTGCAGATTTGCTGCAGAGTTCTTCTGTCAGTTGATAAGGGGCTTAGAATCTTGGGAAAGTCAGTTAGCCCTGGGAAACTTGTGGAGAGTATCAGGTTCAATATGAGCTCCTTCTTTGGATTGAAACCTGGCCTTTATTTTGCAGCTTTTCCTTTAAAAATTGTTAATTTAGCTAATTCCTTTCAATCTCCCTAGCCTACCTTATTCCCACCTTCATTTTCCCTACCTGAATGTCTGAGAAGTTTTGAAAGGAGAGTAGATCTGAGTGTTAGTTTCAAATCTTGATAGTTTAGTCAAATAGGGCTTTCCCTTGTTACAAATTTACCTATTGAATCATTGTATCCAACTTTTTTTTGGCTACAAACCCTCTTGGGCTGAAGTAGGCTGGTCCCTACTCAGTCTCACATTCCTGTCTCCCTTCCCCCACCTGAAGCTTTCTCTAGGCGGCTGTTAGGGTTACCTAATATCCTCTATCCTTCCAATCAACCCTGAAAAAAAACAATAAACCCCATTTGTCTTTAATCAAAACCCTTTGGCTACTTCATTAGTTGATTAATAAGAGAGGGAGGAGGAGAGAGAGGAATAACATACTCTCTGGAGTTTGAGGGAAGCTGAAGGTATCCATTTTGGAGGAAGTGTAATTTCAATACTTCCTCTAGTCCCTTTCTTAGTGAATCTTGGCTGGCTCTAACCTTGCTTTGTAAAAGTATCCCTTTTACTTGAAGGGCTCAGTCTGTTTCTCTTCAGTGTTTTGTCTCTAACCTGAGTATCCAGTCTGTGGTTCCCTGCTGCTGTTGCCTGCCTTAGATTAACTCATCCTCTCCCTTGCAACTCTTTATACCTCAGTGTTTATATTCCCTAAACTCAGACATTCCCTTATTTCTCCTTCCACCTCTACTACCAACCTTCATCATTGTACCTTCCTCATCCACCTTTCTGCCTTAGGGATTCACAAAACCTATCCACAGTGCCTATCCTCAATTCCAACCATACCTCCGCCTTTAATTTCCCTAATACCTAGCATATTCCCCTTATTACCTCCTTGCAGTATTCCCTTATTACATCCTAATATTCCCTTATTACATATATCACCCTAATCCCGCCTCTGACTTGTTTAGCCCTTTTTGTTCCCAAACAGAGGGGATTAGCAACAATTAGGGAAGAACTTGTTTAGCCTACATCTCCCCAGAGATGGAATGATTCCTGACTTACTCTTCCTAGGAGATCACAAAGGGGAAGGGGAACCACATTATTATATCTGTGATTAGAGACAGGAAAAAAATCACTGACTGGACGTCGGTAGCGCCGTCTTTTCTTAGCCCGGTGTTCACGAAGGTTGTATTTAGCCAGTTGGTACTCATCAAACTGGGCAAATTTCTCAGTCATGGCGGCACGGAGACAGGCAGGCATAGGTACCAACTTCTTATCAGGCCCCTCAGCCAGGTTCTGTTAGGAAGAAAAGACGCCTCAAACTCCAATACATAGATTGAGAACGAGGAGAGTGAGTCAAAACAGGGAGTTAGAATATTGAAGGAATCGTGAACTTTAGAGGTTATAGAGGGGTCAGAGGAGATCAAACTGGACAGAAGAAAGGAAGGAGGGGGGCAAGGGTTCATTGAAATAGAAAGGAGGTTAGAGGACAGGCTTTAGGACAATCACCTTCTGTTTCAATGAAAATAGAATAGAATTTGTTTTTTAAAGAAGCAAATCCTCTAGAGTGGAAAGGGTACTAGAGAAGACACAAGGAAATCTAGGTTCTGGTCCTAGTTGTATCATTACTTTCCTTATGACTCTGGGAAGGTTAAATGTGCCAGTCTTCTAGAACGATTTATCATAGGAATATGTAACACAAAGAACAGAAAAATACAGCAGGCCAGAGATAAAGCCCATGGGACTCTGCAGGAAGAGGCCTGAAGGAATGCTGGGAAAAAGAAAACTTATTTTCTTTTGTTTTGAGACAAATAACTGAGCAAAAAGCCAGAAGGCCTGGGTTTCAGCTTCTCTATGGGCTACAAACTCTTCATCTGTGAAAACATCTCTTCAAGTTCTGAAATTCTACAATTTTAGGGAAATTTAAAAGCTTTCTAAGGCAACTCTATTCAAGGAAGCCTCAGAAAACAGGAGAAGCATTTAGATGGCACAGTGGCTAAAGCCCCAGGTCTATAATCAGGAAGATATCAGTTCAAATCTGATCTCAGATACTTTAATACCTGTGTGACCTTGGGCAAGTCACTTAATCTCTCTCTGCCTCAGTTTTCTCAACTGCAAAATGGAAATAAAATAGCATCTCCTTCAGGTTAGTTGTGAGGATCAAATGAGTTAATATTTTTAAAGAGCTTAGCCCATCATTATTTGACATATAGTAAACACTTAATGATTCATTGTTTCCTTCCTACCTATCTATGTGTGAGGGGTTATCCTGAAGAGATCTAGAAGCAAAAAGATTCTCTCTGGATAGAGATAATAGCCAAGACAAGGAGAAGAGAGCTCAATGGGAGTAAGGACAAAAGATGAGAGTGAAGGCAAAAGAAGGATAAGGATCCCTTCTTGGACATACCTGAAAATACTGAGCCACTTGCATCCAGTCAGAAGGGAGCTGGACAATGGCACAGAAATATCTCCGCAAGTGGGGACGACAAGCAGGCAGATAGGCGGCTATGGCTAGGACCATGATAGCCATATCTCGAATGTTGAGCTGCTGTCGTGCATACAGGGATGCCTAGGACACAGGATAGGAAAGGTCAGCCTGGGATTTTGACTTCTCTTATAAGAGAATCATAGTTCAGAATTCTTAAAATGCTTTGATCTCTTTGCAAAACAGTTCCTTGTAACTCTGATCAACACAAAGACCATAATTCCAAAGGACTCATGATGAAAAGAAAGAAGTGATGGATGGATTCTGAGTGCAGATTGAAGATTCTTTTCTTTTCTTTTTTTTTTGTAAGGTAGAGTGGTCATGACTAATGAAGGAATTTGTTTTGCATGACTATACATTATTTGTAATGTGCTTTGTTTTTCTTGCCTTCTTATTGGATGGGGAAAGGAGAGAAGGAAGGGAAAGAGTTTAGAACTGAAAAAGAAAATCAAATTGAAAAAGGAAAACTCTAAATTTTTAAAAAATTAAAATAGCTTCTATGGTTGTCTATAGCTTAAAATCCCAACTTCATATCCTGAAATTCAAGGCACTTTGTAATCTGGACCCCAACTGTCTTTTTCACCTTATCTAGTCTTCCCTTCTATAGGTCCTTTAGAGCCCCAACTGTGGTAGAGCAACCAAGGCTTTGCCTTAAGCTGCTAAAATTTAGAAAGCATTTGTACTCTAGAAAACAATTGTTGGAGCTATGAATCAGCATGATAATTTTGTTGTTGAAAGTAATTTGGAATTCTGCAAAGTGACTAAAACATCCATACTCTCTGATCCAGATTCCATTATTAGGTTTATACTCAAAGGAAGCCCTTGATAAAAAGAAAGTCTTTGTATGCACCAAAATTTAAAGTAGCACTTTTTGTAATAGCAAACACAACAGATACCTATCAATTCAGGAATGGCTAAACAAATTGTGGTACAATATAATGGAATATTACTGTGCTTTAAGAAATAGTATAACAAATACAGAGAAATATGGAAAGATCTAAATGAATTGATGTAGAATAAAGCAAGCAGAACCAAGAAAATATACACAATGACCATAATAACAATGTAAAGGGAAAGAAATCACAAAAAAAAACCTAGCAAAAACAAATGCTGCAAAATTATAAAGAACAAGCTTGGCACAAGAGAAATGATAGAAGACATTCCTATCCCATCTTTTAGCAGAGGTGCAAGATCCACAAATGTACACTGCAAATCTTTTCAGACTTTTTTGATGTACTGGTCAGTTATGCTGATTTTTTTTCATCTTTTTATCTTAAAAATACTATTTGTTACATAAGATGGTTTTCTGGGAGGAAGATGATACAGGGAGAAACTAAGGTGGTATAACCCCCCACAAAAAGATCAACACAAACTAATTAAAAAATTGAGTTTAGTATTTAATTAACAACAATAGGTAAATTAGAAAGCTCTTGGTAATCACCTCCCCATCTCAGTCTCATCTTGTTCCCTCTTCTGGCAACAGCCAACCTAACACTATCTCCCCAAGGTATTGGGCCAGAATTCCAGGGCATCCATCTCCTCTTCATGAAACACTGTCCCAGGGCTTCTTTCCCTATAGAATATCGTGTCCTAAGGTCTGGGTCCATCTTTATGGTCATCCTCTGCAACTGGATTTACTTTAAACAGTTGATTTGAAGGTCTTTGTTAGGCTCCTCACTCCAGACATATTTTGTAGAACACAATTTTTACCTTCTATCTTAGAATTATTACTAAGTATTGGTTCCAAGGCAGAATAGTAGTAAGTGCTAGACAAATTGGGGCAGGGTCACACAGTTAGGAAGTGTTTGAGGCCAGATTTGAATCCAGGGCTCCCATCTCTAGTCCTGGCTCTCTACCCATCAAGTCACATAGCTGCCCCTACCTAATTCACTTTCAAGGCTCAGCCTTCATGATGCCTCCCCTGATCACTCCAAGAAGTATTCTTTTATTGCCAAACTGCTATAAGTATTTGCTGTCTAAACCATCTACATGACACTTAAAAACATTCTGACTTGTAGTTATTTGAAGATCTATCTTAGCTCCCTAACTAGATAGTAAACCCTATGAAGGCAGAAACTGGGAGGTCTCCTCTTTGTATCACTTTAGCAGCTCAGATAGTTTCTTAAATATTGTAAAATTGGAATTTGGGAGATGCCATTTAAATATATATATATTTTCTATGGACACGTGGGGACCTAAAAAACTACATTTCCCGTGGTCCAACGGGTTTCCTGTTTTGGATTACGTATTCAAGGTGAGGGACAGCTTTAAATAGGGGGAAGTGACTTTGAACTGGTCTCTTAGCTAGCAGGTGTGGGAAGGATATGAAAGGTAAAATGGTGGAGGCAGTTTGAATACTTACAGACGAGGTCTTATATATATATTTTACCAGCATGGCCATGGCTTTAATTAAAATACTAATTTCTATTATTATATCAGTCTTTATTATTTTTAATCGTAACAATATAGACCTTCAACAGTTGTTAAATGAATGATAAAAAAGACCCTGAATCCTAGACTCCTAGCTTCATTTAGAGTTCTTATGTTATTCCTTAAATACTCCTTAAAGGAGACAAGTTCCTACCTAGTGAACTCCAAATCATACCCCTGTACCTTGAGGATGAATTCAGGTTCTAAAAGGGCAAGGTCTGTGCAGAGCTGAAGCAGGAAAATCCGGGTAGGGTCTTCAGCCTCCAGGAGGTTTGCTCTGGAAGACAGAGCACAGCACAGCTTGGTGATTAGCAGCATCTTTGAGAAAGGGAGAACAGAAGATAGGTGAAAGTTCATTTGGGCAAGACACTTGAAAAAAATGAAGAAAACTACACTCAGACTTAGCAATACCCCAACCCAATTGGGTCTGCAAGACCCAAGAATTTACTCTTAATCCCTTATAAGCTCACATAGTTCCTCCAACCCAGTGGGAACAGGCACCCCAGTTTCAGTTCCAGTTCAATTCATGCACTCCAGTTGCAGTTCCAACCCAAATTCTCCCCTCTTTCCCCTAATCTTGAAGCCCTTCACCTTCTTGTCCTGTAAAACCTGGTCTGTGTTCTCAGGTTGGGCGTCATAATCCCTGGGAGCAAGTTCCAGTATCAGCTCTTCTGACTCCCTTTCTTCTCTCAAGCTTAGGTTATAAAGGGGAATTGCTTCTTCCTCTACTTGCTTTTCCTCCTCCTCTTCCTCTCTGGAGAGGGAACAGGGATCCTGGGGGATAGAAGAGGCACAGTCTCACTCACAGGCAGGTCCTTGAGCTGGCACCATGCTGATGGGAGACTTCACAATCACTTCCTGGCAGATATAATATGGAAAGTATTCATAGAGAGGATTATTTTAATTTATAGAAAATAATTTATATTGAAGAGAAACCTTCTGGATACATGGAATGTTTTGATTCTGCAGAGAAAAGATAAAGAAGACTTTTTTAAATTTGGGGGCTATGAATCTCAGAGCGGTTTGTTTCCCTACAGTACTTGAAGATAAGATCCAAATTCCCAAGATCCTCCGTGTATAAGGAGAGTGCTTTCCCTATTGTTTCAATAACTTTTTTTTATCCTGAAATGAATATCATAACACCACAGTAGTCTGCTTCAGGCCATAAAAGTTCAGAGAATGACATATTTAGAGGCCACTGAGTTCCACTTATTTTTACGGCTGGGAGAACTGAAGCACAGAGCATATGAGACTTAACCAACATACGTTCATCAATGAAATCCGTCAAAAAAAATATATTATGTGCCAGGCACTGCACTAAGTGATAACACTAATAGGTTTATGAGGGAGGATTTAAATCCAGGACTGCCTAACTCCAAGTCCAAATTCCCATCCACTGCCTCTACACACAAACTTTTTCTCTTTCTTAAGGAGCCTAACCAAAGAGGGTTATAGACTTTTGATTTAAGCATATTTTCTTTTTCTTTCTTTCAAATCCTTATTTTATCATCTTGTAATCAATACTATTAATTCCAAGGCAGAAGAGCAGAAAGGGCTAGGCAATGGAGTTTAAGTGATTTGCCCAGGGTCATATAGCTAAGAAGTGTTTAAGGCCACATTTGAACCCAGGACCTCCCCTCTTTAGGTCTGGTTCTCAATCCATTGAGCATACTTTAAGCATACTTTCTTGAAGACTGAACCTTTTGGTATCAAGCCTTAGATCTTTGCTGCTGGCAATGATCTCTCCTCGCTCTGTGAAATATCAGGTATATTTTAGGGCTGTAGGGCTCTGTATATCGTCATTGCAAAATCTCCATGTGGCTCTTTGCTTTTCCCAAGGGATGTGACAGACAGACATGTACACATAGTCTCAACTATGGCATATTGAGGAGAAGAAATGTGAGGATGAGGAATGCCTAAAAGGGACTGTCAGGGTCAAGGCTAATGGCTGGGGCTATTACCAGAGACTTAGTTGCTTCCAGAGTCCCCTTGCGGCGTGTAGCACAGTAATCCTGGGTTTCTCCAAGGCAGGGTGCCAAAAGGAAGTGTTGGCTCCTTTGGGCTGCAGATCTTGTAAGGAGGTGGTTAGTGGCATCTATGGACCTCAGGGAAGCCTCAGTCATAGATGGAAGAAGGTAGCTGGGTGGCTGGGCCAGGATGCGGTTCTCTAGAGACAGAACAGCTGGCTTTCCAAACAGTTCCAAGCCTTGTCTCTTCTTGGTTTGGGATTGGCATGTAGATCCCTGAAAGAAGAGAAAGACTCAGGATACAGATTTCTCCTGAATGTAGTAGGAGACAATCTTTCAATTTTTCACCCGGCTGCCCAGTCAATTCAGGAGACAGAACCAAATCGGGATATTTTTCCAGAATGGAATCAACCTTCCAGAGGTAGTATTAGTTGGTGAGGATGGCAGACAGGAATGAAAGGAGTCTGGGGTCAGACAATCTGGGGACTTTAAGAAGGAAAAAGATGGACTTGGAAGAGAAAGGGATATGCACTGAAAACAGTTTTCATGTTAAGACTTTAATTTAAATTAGGAAAACATTAAATCTACCAACAAAAGCCAGCAAGAGACAGAAAGAGAAATTCCATTTTAAATAACTACAGACAAACTACAAAAGAATTGTATAGAGCTAGAAAAAAAAGACAAAATTCATCTGGAAGAATAAAATGTCAGGAATATCAAGGATAGTAATAAAAAAAAGAGACAGATTTACTGCCTGCCCTTTGATCCAGCTATACCATTGTTGGGTTTGTACCCCAAAGAGATCATAGATAAACAGACTTGTACGAAAATATTTATAGCTGCGCTTTTTGTGGTGGCAAAAAACTGGAAAAGGAGGGTATGTCCTTCAATTGGGGAATGGCTGAACAAATTGTGGTATATGCTGGTGATGGAATATTATTGTGCTAAAAGGAATAACAAAATGGAGAAGTTCCAGGTGAACTGGAAAGACCTCCAGGAACTGATGCAGAGTGAAAGGAACAGAGCCAGAAGAACACTGTACACAGAGACTGATATACTATGGTAAAATCGAATGTAATGGACCTCTGTACCAGCAGCAATACAAAAACCCAGGACAATTCTGAGGGATTTATGGTAAAGAACGCTACCCACATCCAGAGGAAGGACTGCAGGAGAGGAAACATATAAGAAAAACAGCTGCTTTAACGCAAGGGTTGGGGTGGACATGATTGAGGATATGGACTTGAAACTACCACACCAATGCAACTACCAACAATTTGGAAATAGGTCTTGATCAAGGACACATGATAAAACCAGTGGAAATGTGTGTCGGCCATGGGTGGGGGGGATGTGGGGGGTGAAGGGGAAAGTAGGGGCATGAATCATGTAACCATGTTAAAAATGAATATTAATAAATGTTTAAAATTTAAAAAAAGAGACAGATTTGAAATTACACTACCAAGTGGTAATCATCACAGCAATCAATGAAACAAATGAGATATACTATATATAGAAGACCACAGGAACCCAATGCTTGATAAACCCCCAAAACCAAGTAATTGAGGGCAAGAACTCATTATTTGGTCGAAAATATTGGGAAAACTGGAAATCAATCTGGCAGAAACTAGACATAGACTAACATCTCACCAATTCAAGATAGAGTTCCAAGGTCTTTTTCTGTCTTTTAGGTTACTTTTTTTTTTTAGGTTACTCTTTTACCAACACTTTTTCTTTTTGTCAGTTCTAGAGAAGTAATTCTTTGCACTCTACCCAAGAGTCACTTAAATCAACAACTGCAGACTTTTTTTTACTTTGTAGAAATACATGCCAAAATGTGGTGAACCCATTTCCCCAAAGACATTGGAGCCTTAATCCAATGCCTCAAGACTGTTTCACCATACTACCACTTAGAAGATCCAGTGGGTGTACTTTTTATGCAGGGTGTACTGATCTCCTCTTTCACTAGTCACAAATGCTCTGTGATAGTGATTGATAAGTCTGTAGCCTCACCTGAATGCCGGCCCATCTTTTTTTTTTTTTTTTAGCATAGTCAATTGTCATGTTCCATGCCTTTCCAAGTGTGTCCCCTCATTCTAATTGGGGGTTGCTGGCTTTACTGAGGTTGCCATTCTGACCTGCTTTGTCAACAATTCAACACATCACTGTTAATAAATTGGTTTTACTCAGTCTATACTTGAGTCTACCTCAAGTAAATTAAGTTTACTTGAGACATAGGAGTAAAGAAGGATGGCTACAGAGAATTGAGTCAAACCAGTCTTTAAGCAAGGATATTTTGTGAACAAAGAAAAGAAAGGCTATGTACCCCAATGTGAATTTCAGTGCAGATTGTTTCCCAAGTATTGCTTGGAGAAGATATTACTATTTTTCCTATCCCCCATCCCTATTCCCCTGCTAACAGAATAGTATTCAGCTCTTCAGCTCTCTAGTTTAGGAATTGGTCTTTTGTTGCTTTACTGAGATTCAGGAATAAGCCTGGACTCCAGGGCTCATGGACATCCCCACTCAAGTTTGTCATCCACTGAGGCAATAAGCTTTTGCCACCAGTACAGGATGAATATCATGAGAACTTCAGTCAGGTCTGTTTTTCGAATTTGGAGCTTCATGAAAAATGCATTCCTGCCATCAGACATACCCCTGGTAAATTTATATATTGAAGATTTCTAACATGATATGCTGCTCTGTCTCTTTTTGGATAATATTCTCTTTAGACAGGGATTGGTCTATTTGGCAATCCTCTGGGATAACTCAGAATAGATCTAGTCAGAATATGGATGAGGGAGGTTTTACAAAGGATCAAAGTCTGAAATGGGAGCAGTACTGAAGCTGCGAGGTAAAGATGAGGACCTGGGACCCAGACACACATAAACACCAATACACACAGCCTCAGCTTTCACTGCAGCACACAAAGGGCAAACTGAGACATGACACATGGAGGGAAGGAATATCTAATAGATCCTTAGGGTCAACACTAAGGCATGTGGCTGTTACCAGAGACTCAGTTGCATCCAGAGTTCTCTTAGCCCGTTTGGTAAAGTAGTCCAGAATAAAGTCCTGGGCCTTCCAAGCTGCAGGCTCCAAGAGGAGGTGGTTACTGGTATCCATGCCCTTCCAGGAGGCCTCAATCAGGCGAGATGGCTGAAGCAAGTGTCCAGCTGAAACAGTACTCTGCAGGCCAGTTGACTGGGTCAAGACAGGGTTCTTCAGAGAGAGAACACCTGACCGTCCAAACGGTTCCAAACCTTTATTCTTCATGGTTTCGGTCTGTACGGTAGGTCCCTGAGTAGAGTGAAAAACTCAGTGTATAAATTTCCTTGAATTAGATGGATAGAGGGGAAGCATTCAACTTTTTACCCTATCTGTCCTGCCTTTTCAGGGCACAAAAAAAAATATAACTCAATGATAAATTTTCCAAAGTAGAATCCAAGGTTTTACTGGGTAGAACATTTTGGGGAAAGGTGTGGAAGGGGTAAGCAAGGTTGGTATGAAAGGAGTCAGGGTAGAAAGAGGCAAGGGGCTTTAAAGAGAAAAATGCAAGAGAGCTACAAGGGAAAGGGACATGTACCAAAGATCTATTTGTGTGTTAATATTTTAATTAAAATTTAGGAAACTTTAGTTAAATCCCTATGGTGTGACCCCCGTTCATTCTGGGGATATGAAAACATTTTCCTTCAGCCACATCTGGCTGATCTTGAGACCCTTTCCCTTTCTATACATTTAAAATGGTACTGATGGTTGAAAAATGAGAGCCATTGAGACATGATGGGTATCATGTTCAAGTCTTAGAACAAACACTGATTAGCTGTATGACCAAAAAAATTTGAGGAGAGAAATCATTTTCTTTCAGAGAAGGCTTCATGGAGGAGGTGGTACCTGAAATGATACATTGGTTGGAATACATAAACTATATACATAATAAAATCTGGTTATCATTATTATATTATTATATTATTGTTATATATTAACAGACTTAATAAGGGACCAAATTGACAGTCCAGACTGGTAGTCTACCAGGTCTAGGTTAATTGCTGCTCAAGGCTCCCAGGCACAAGTACTTTTACCACTCCCTACCTTTTCAGGTTCAGATACTTCCTCAGGCCTGGAGACAATTCCAGAATCAGCCTAGGGAAAGGAGGGAGCAAGAACAGCCCTGTTGGACACTTCCTGTTTTTCATTGTTGAGAAGTTGCTATTAAGTCCTCCAGGCCTAGAGGGCCTAGATACAAAGGTGGTACAGGTTGCACTCATCCTGTTATTAGAGGATCATTTAAGTGGCACCAAGATAGAGTTCTGGACCTGAAATCAGGTACACTTCAGTTCAAATCCTGCCATAGACACTTACAACTGTTTGGCCTTGGGCAAGGGATTTAACCTCATAAATCACTTAATCTCAGTCTTAATCAGTTTTCACTACTGTAAAATGGGGATAAAAACAGCACCTGCCTCCCAGAATGATGAAAATCAAATGAGAAAAAATTTGTAAAATACCTAGCACATAGTAGTTATATAAATGCGTACCCCACACCCTTTGGCCAGAAATGCCTGCATGACCTCAGAAATTATCCCTTACTGAAATGCAAACACCCTCAAGTGGATAGCACATTAAATTACTTATACTTTTAAAACTATTCCAATACTTTTATGGGAAAGTCTATCTTGGGCCCTTTTCCACAAACAAGTTCTGGGAGGCACTGAGACTGGAGAGGGCTGTGCTGTAAGGGGATTTTCCGAAATGAAGTGGGAGGACATAGAAGTACAAACTTGGCCCAGGAGAGAAGGGAGGACTTCTGGTCTGTCTTCTTCATGCTCCCGGGGGAGGTTTCCCTTTCTAGAAGGAGAGAACCCATCCTCCCCGCAGCAGATCTTTTGCTCCCCGGTCATCCCGCCTACTGCGGCCCGGGTCAGTTCCATCCGCCCCCAATGGCTCCTAGCTGGATGGCTGCTCCTAGCCGGATGGCTCCTCCCGCCGCAGACCACCGGCGGGGCGCTTGGGATTTAAAGGGAGGCGGAGGGAGGGAGTTAGTTACCTGTGCTGAGGTCCTCCCCTCGAGGTCTGCGGAAGGAACAGAGCCCAAGAGAAAAGAATCCCGGCTAGGGAGAGGCAGAGACGGGTGTGGTCACGACCCGGAAGAACCCAGCTGCTCCCAGCCCTGCCCAAAGTGGAAAGCAATATCCTGCACCTGTGGTGGGCAGGGCTGCTTAGATCTCTAGGAGCTCGTGGCCTTGGCCGTGGAGTGGGGCGGAGATTGCGGAAAAGTGAAAAGAAATCGGGCGTGAGTGGCAAAACAAAACAAACAACAACAAAAACACTGCGGCAGGTGGCCGGCCAGCCTTGGGGGGGGGGGAAAGGGGGGAAAGTGGAGAAGAGAGGATTGCTTAGATTTTTGGGCAAGAAGGGGCTGATGGAAAGGTCCTGCAGGCTTGCATTTCTATACTTCTCCTTCCCAGCAATGGTAAGTATGACGCAAAACTCTTATAACTCTTGGGAACCCAAAGGAGCTTTAAAGGGCCAGTTACCCTCAGGCTTATTCCTGGAAGCTCAAACATCAAAGTGGCCTTGAGGGGCAATATTCTGTTAATTATTCCCTATTTATCCTGTTTGTAGCTTGCCTTGTATGTATATATTTGTTTGGCTGTAGTCTCTCCCGTTAGATTGTAGGCTCTTCTTTGACCTCTTTTTGTATCCATCCCTAGTGCCTGGAACAAAGCAGGCGCTTAATAAATGTTGATTGGATTGGTTAGCAGTCATCAGATAAAGTTTGTAACTCTTGTTTCTGAAGGGCTTTAAGGTTCATAAAGCACCGGCCTTATCACAGCCCCTGAAGGAAAGTCGTGTCAAGTAATATCCCCCTTTTATAGATAGGCTAATGAAACAGAAGTTAAGTGGTGTACTACCCAGAGTCACACAGGAGCCCATGTAAGCCCTGAGTCTGTGTCTATATCCCAATTCCCATTCTCACTGATGATTTAGGGTCCCAGAACTTAGCTCCTTATATCTCCCCATCAGTATTCTCAAAAGAGACTGGAAAGGGAAAGCAAAGGGCTAAGCATTTATTATTAATTATAATGATTATGATTATACATTATATGATTATATAGTAATTATTATATTGATTATTACTTATAATTCTATATTATTAAATATTAATTATGAGCCATGTGCCAGGCACTGTGCTAAGTACTTTACAAATATCTCTTTAGATCCTCACAACAACCCAGGGGATAAGTATTGTCCTTATTTTACAAATGAGGAAATGCGTAGATGGCCATTAAATGACTTGCCCAAGGCCACACTGTATGTGTCTGAGACTGGATTTGAATTTCGGTGACAAGATTGACCATAGTATGCCAAATACTGCCTATGGAGTTTTCTTGGCAAGTATACTAGTGTGGTTTGCCATTTTCTTCTCCTGTGAGGTAATAAGGTGTTTTCCTGTAAAGTAGTAGTTATTCATATGGAGTCTGTGCATTTGTTTTTAAAATATTTTGGTAATTGTATTTTAATACATGTAGTTTCCTTTGTAATCTTTGAATTTTATTCATTAAAAATATGATTTTGAAAAGAGGGTCCATAGGCATCTTCAGATTTCCAAAAGGTACCTACCACACAAAAAAGATTGAAGTTGCACCCCATCCCCAGATTATCAGTCAATTTAATCAGCCACCCTTATGTAGTTTTTAGAGAGAAGTATTTATTAAGATGATAGAATAAAGGTAGCAGGTACACAATATTTCCCAAAGTCCGTGACACTTTCTTTCCACAAATACATAGAGTCCAAGGGAAAGTGAAATAAAATTGAGATGACAAAGGGATAGTTTATAGCTCCTGAATTCTGAAAGTCCTTTTTTTTACCTGTTTGTGGAATATTTTTTTTGTTGTTGTTGTTATAGTGTAGGGTCTTTGCTGGGTTCCCATAGAACTGTTCAGCCAGCCAGTCCTTGAGTCCTGAGGCAGACAGTGCCACCATCTGATCCAGGAATGTGACTAAGGCATCAAAGGGAAAACTGGAGCTACCTTTGCACTGGAAGAATAAAGGAGGGGATGATGTTCAGACACCTGTGGGAAGATGAGAAATTTCAACACCTTTGGACCTTTCCATGATCACAGAATCATTCTTCAGTCAGAATCCAAGGACTTTCCTCCTCTCCTTTCCTATTCCACCTCACCCCCTAGATTCCTCCTCAGCTGTTAATTTATAGACAAGCCCTGAAAGTGGCCAAGTTTCTTCTGCCTATCCAAATACAATTTTTGGTCCTTGTCATATCAGTTCAAAAATATTTTATAGCACTTTAAGTAAAGGATTTGTAACCTTTATGTTAAGGACTCCTTTGACATTTGACATTGAAGCTACCTTAAAATGCTATTTTCAAATAATTGAAAGAAATGATCAATTTAGTTAGAAGTTAATATAATATTTTCCCCCAAGGTTCTTCATCAATGTCAAAAAAATCTATCCATGCTAACAGTCTGAAGTCTATGAAGAATTATTCTTCTTCTTATTAAAGTATAGACTTAAAATGATACAGGGTAGTTTTGACTCCATCCTTAAAGTAGTATCATAAATTTAGAGCTGGAAAGGACTTTATATGTCATCTAATCCAATGCCATCATTTTATTTGATGAAAAAACTGAGCACCAAAAATGGGAAGTGAACCTTGACTAGAAGAGACAGGACTAGAGAGGAAAAACCCATAAGCAGATGGGATTCCTAATAAGAGAGAATTGACTCTCTGAAGATGATAACTTTCTAAAGATTTTCCAGGAAGAAGGGAAACTGAATTTCTCTTCTCTGCCATGCCAAACTCACCCAGTGGCCCAGTATTTTTTCTAAGAAATTTGTCCCATCATTGACAGAAAGATGTTTTGACTTCCCAACCAAGTCTAGAAAACATTACTGGAATGCTATGTGAAAGAATAAAGGGGGAAGAAAAATGGAACTGATAAGGAACCATATAAAAAGGACCATACAGCCTTTGAGAAAAAATTCCATCTCTTTTAAAAAAATTTATTAAAAATATTTTTCCATGGTTACATGATTCATTTTCTTTCCCTCCCCTCTTTTCCTACCCCATCCTGGAGCTGACAAGCAATTCCACTGGGTTATACATGTGTTATCACTTGATACTATTTCCATATTATTCATTTTTGTAATAGAGTAATCTTTTAAAAACAAAACCCCAAATCATATATGCATATAAAAAGTGATAAATCATATGCCTTTCTTCTGTGATTCTACTCCCACAGTTCTTTCTCTAGATTTGGATTGCACTCTTTCTCATAAGTCCCTCAGGCTTGGCCTGGATCATTGCATTGCTATTAGTAACAAAGTCAATTACATCCTTCCACAATGTTCTCCTGGTTCTTCTCATTTCAGTCCACATCATGGAGGTCTTTTCAGTTTATATAGAAATCAAGCAGTTCATCATTCCTTATAGCACAATTAGTATTCCATCACCATCATATACCATAATTTGTTCCGCCATTCTCCAATTGAAGTACACCCCTTCAGTTTCCAATTTTTTGCCACCACAAAGAGCATGACTATGAATATTTTTATACAAACATTTTTCATTATTGTCTCTTTGGGGTACAAACCTAGTAGTGGTATTGCTGGATCAAAGGGTATGCATTCCTTTAAAGCCCTTTGGGCATAATTCCAAATTGCCTTCCAGAATGGCTGGATTAATTCACAACTCTACCAGCAATGCATTAGTGTCCTGATTTTGCCACAACCCCTCCAACATTTATTATTTTCCTTTACTGTCATTTTGGCCAAACTGCTAGATGTGAGATGGTACTTCAGAATTCTTTTGATTTGCAAAAAAATCCATCTCTTGATAGAATGGACTTCATTTCTGAATCTCTCTTGGGTCACTGTCAGTCCTATGGAGGTGCCAAGTACACCCATAGGCCTAGGAACATAAAATTGACAAGGCCTTATAGCCACTTTGGGGAAGACCTAACTTGATGATATTTTCTGGTCCCTAGTACTATGTCTGCAGTTCCCTAAGTCTTTCTACTGGTTGCCTGTTTTCTTCTCTACTTTTTCTTTGGGAGGTAATATATACTTAGAGGGAGAAGTTTCAATCATATGTTTTCTACTTCGGGTAGGATAGGCCTAACTATAAAGGTGCAAACCCCTGGTTCAACTTGACAGTCAAAGAACTATCTTTTCCCTTGCCCACTTGTGACTGAAAGACCAAAGAATCCCAAGATCATATGGTTAGAGTTGGAAGGAAACTTAGAGACCATTAAGTCCAATCTCCTTATTTTATGGATGAGGAAAACAGACAGAGAGTTTATGATTTGCCCACAGTTATACAATTAGTTTAAGTGTCTTAAGTAGGATTTAAACGTGGGGTCTTCTTCATCCTAAATCCATTGCCCTCTCTATTCTACTTGCACCTTAATTTTTCAAGCTTGCTCCCAGAGCCACCAGATTCAATTGTCCCCAGAGGCCTTGGGACATTGGGTTTCCAGTTCAACCCATAGTTCAGCTAGCTATGATATAGGAAAAAGTATTTTGGTTAGAGATCAGAAATCTGGAACCCTCTCCAAGTCATCCTTCATCATCACAACTGCCGGCCATTTGAAGATACCAATGATCTGGTGGGGTTCCAGTAGTAGCAACAGGCAGTTTTGTAAAAGCCCTGAAATTTTGGTGCCCAGTAGGATAGGAATGGGAATATAGAAATGTTTGATGTACAGGATGGAATTGCCATGACCTAGGTTTCCTCTTTTCACAGTTTTAACTTATACAGTAATGGGAACTGCTAATGAAAAAGGTATAATGTCTAAGGATTGTACTGTGGTCTTAAGCTAAGATGAGGAGAATAGATGTTGTGTAACATTTAGGTGGATAGTGCACCAGGTCCGAAGTCAGGAAGATTTGGGTTCAGATCCAAACCTCAGACACTTACTAGCTGTGTGACCCAGAGCAAGTCCCTTTTAACCCTGTTTGCCTCAGTTTCCTCATCTGTAAAATGAACTGGAAAAGGAAATGGCAAACCTCTCTAATATCTTTATAAAAAATTTTTTTCCCAGTTTGTTGCTTTCTTTCTAATTTTGGTTGCATTGGTTTTGTTTGTACAAACCCCTTTTAATTTGATGTAATCAAAATCATTCATTTTACATTTTGTAATTTTCTCTGTCTCTTGCTTGGTCTTAAATTCCTTCCTTTCCCACAGATCTTAACAGGTATACTATTCTATGTTTATCTAATTTATTTATAATACTATTCTATGTTTACCTAATAATATACCAATTCATCCTTTATATTTAAGTCATTTACCTATTTTGAATTTATCTTGGCATAGGGTGTGAGATGTTGATCTAGACCTGATTTTTCCCATATTGTTTTCCAATTTTCCCAGCAGTTTTTGTCAAATAGTAGATTCTTGTCCCAAAAGCTGGGATCCCTCTCTAGTATCTTTGCTGAGAAAATCTCCAAATGGGGTCACAAAGAATCACTCAAATGAAAATGATTAAAAAACAACAACATACATTCATTTCTAACCTCTCCCACTTTTCCTCACTCAGTGAAAAGAAAGAATTTCTGCATTATATGACCACCATATAAAGCAAAACCTATTCTTTTTTTTTACATTTTTTTTAAACCCTTGTACTTCGGTATATTGTCTCATAGGTGGAAGATTGGTAAGGGTGGGCAATGGGGGTCAAGTGACTTGCCCAGGGTCACACAGCTGGGAAGTGGCTGAGGCCGGGTTTGAACCTAGGACCTCCTGTCTCTAGGCCTGACTCTCACTCCATTGAGCTACCCAGCTGCCCCAAAACCTATTCTTTTGCTAAGTATATTTCTTAAGAATTTGAGTTCTCCCAGAGTATGATGGGCTATTTCACTGGAGATCTTCCAGCTTGTTCTCCATGTAAATCGAGTAGATTCTTGTTTAAGTATGAGTGGACTAGATGACCTCTAAGATGCCTTCATCAAGTCAGCTAGGTAGAGTAGTGGATGGAGCATGACCTGAAGTCAGAAAGATAAGTCCAAATCCAGTCTCAGACACTTACTAGCTGTGTGTTCCTGGGGAAGAATCACACCACTTACTACACATAATCTCTGTTCACCTCAGTTTTCCCAACTGTTAAATGAGAATAATGATCTAATGAAGCTAATAATAGACCAACTGAGGTAATAATAGTAAAGTACTTGGCACATAGTAAACACTATATAATGTTAGCTAATAATAATAGATGTTATTATTACTACTATTATTGTAGTTATCATCTAAATCTTGTGGTCCTACCTATGACTTTACTGTTTGTCCTTCAAGTTTCAGATGAAACTTGGAGAATTTCCAAGTCACATATTCCCATGTCTTTTTAGGGCTGTAGCCTTGAATCATGGATAAAACCAAAGGTAATAATAGGAAAAAGAGTAAGAAAAGCATTTTTTTCCTGATTTTCACCAGTCATAGGTGAGTCAGAGGAGCTTGGGACTGATGGGGATCATCTCTGCCATGCAGGTCTCTGACCACAGTGTCCTTAACCACCCCAGTCATTTTTGTGGAAGTACAGCAATGCTAGATCTTGGGTTGCAAGAAGAGATATTGATAGAATGGTTTAAGAGGTACAAAGTGGAAGAGAATCATTTTCTATTTGGGGGAGGAAGCGTTGCACTATAATGAGGAATCAGGGAAGGATCTACTGTGGGAGTGATGTGAGTGATATGAAGTGATATGAGCATTGAAGAATGTGTAGGATTTCAGCAGGTAGTTAGATAGGTGGGTCAGGCCAAAGCATTCGGATGAGACTCAGGCCCTTGCATGGGAGTGAGGAAAAGAGATGGAAAGAGCCACATTGACTGATAAATCAATGATAAATGGAATTACAGAGTACTAAAGGAATTTTTGTTATTGTTTAATAATTTCTTATCATTGTGTCCAACACTAAATCTCCATTTGGGGTTTTCTTGGCAAAAATACTGGAATATACAAGTGAGGCTTGTCTGGATAGTCTTTCTTGATGTTTGGGAGAAGAAAGAGAATAATAGCTCTAGGTAGTTAGTTGAGTTAATCATTTCAGAAATCACATTAAATGACTACCAAAGATGCCAGGTTCTAGAAATACAAATTAAAAAACAAAACAAAATAGTCCCTGACCTCAAAGAGCTTACATATAAAGGAGGGAACATTGATTGTACATAGATTAAAGAAGAGATAGGGAGTAATGTCAGGTGGCAAAGTTGATATCAGATGATATTTTGGGAACACTTGAGGAGGGAACAAACACTCTTAGGGCTGAAGAAAGAACAGGGAAAGTCTGGAGTAATGGGATAATGGAGAGAGTATTGGCATGGACAGAGTAGAATGATGGGTATAAGGAAGAAACTAATAAGGTGAGGGGAAGATGAAAAAAATAAGAGTGAAGTGATTGAAGGAGCAAGGTTCCCAGAGAAGGTAGGAACAAGACCAAGGTAATAAGCGATAGAGATCTCCACATTGTTGTTGTTCATTCTTTTTTAAAATTTAAACTTTTTTACTTTTTCTAGATTGCTTGTTGATACAATTTTTATTATTTCTGTTTTGACATTTTGTATTCTTATGTTCTCTTCCTCTCTCCCACCTCTCCTCCCTCTCCAGAAAGGCAGATAATATGATATAGGTTATACATATATTATCATATAATGCATATTTCCATGTCTATCACTCATCCCTTCCAACACTTATCATATTGCTTACACTAGAGAAAAATTCTTGGAAGAAATAAGGTGAAAAATGGTATGTTTCTATCTGCATTCAGATTTGTTCCTTCTCTGGAGATGGGTATCTTTTTTTGTTATGAATCCCTTGGAGTTGTCCTGGATCCTTGCCTTGTTGATAATAGTTAAGTCATTGATCATCATGCATTATTTTTAATGTGTTGTTCAGCTTGTTCAGCCATTCTCTAATTAATGGATATCCTTTCAGTTTCCAGTTCTTTGCCCTCACCAAAGGAGCTTTAATAAATATTTTTGTACAGGTAGATTCTTTCCCCCCATCTTTAATCTCTTTGGGATGCATATCAGGTAGTGGTATTGCTAGATCAAAGGTTATGCAGTTATATGACCCTTTGGAAATGGGTCCACCCCAGATTGCTCTCCAGAATGGTTGGATCAATTCCCAGCTCCACCAGCAGTGTATTAGGGTCCCAATTTTCCTCATCCCTTCCAACACTTATCATTTTCATTTTTTGTCATGTTTGCCAGTCTAGTGGATGTGAGCTGGTATCTTAGAGTTGTTTTAATTTGCATTTCTCTGATTGGTAGTGATTAGAGCATTTTTTCATATGACTAAAGATCATTTTAATTTCTCCATTTGAGAATGGCCTGTTCATATCCTTTGACCATTTGTCAATTGGGGAATGCTTTGTATTCTTATAAATTTGACTCAGTTCTCTATATATTTAAGAAATGAAGCCTTTTTCAGAGACATTTGCTATAAAGATTTTTTCCCAAGTTTGTCTTTTTATTTTGTTTGTGCACAAAACCCTTTTAATTTAATGTAGTCAAAGTTATCTATTTTACATCTCATAATGTTCTCTATGTCTTGTTTTGATTTAAATTCTTCCCTTATCTGTAGGTCTGACAGGTAAACTATTTTGTGCTCTCTTAATTTGTTTATGGTATCATCCTTTATTTTTAAATCATGTATCCATTTTGACTTTAACGTGGTATATGGCACAAGGTATGGGTCTATTCCTAATTTCTGCCACACTGTTTTCCTTGTTTTCCCAATAGTTTTAAATTAGTAGGTTCTTCCAAAAGCTTGCATCTTTGGGTTTGTCAAATATTAGGTTACTGTAGTCATTTACCATTGGATGTTGAGTGCCTAATCTATTCCATTGGTCCATTTTAGCCAATACTAGTTTGTTTTGATGGTTGCCCCTTTATGATACAGTTTGAGGTCCAGTACAGCTAAGACACTTTCCTTCATTAATTCTCTTGATCTGTTCTAGCTCTATGTAATAATTTTTGGGTAGTTTGGTATGGCATTGAATAAGTAAATGAATTTAGGTAGAATTGTCATTTTTATTATATTGGTCTGTCCATGAATAATTAATGTTCTTCCTCTTGGTTAGATCTGACTTCATTTGTGTTGTAGTTGTGATCATATAATTCTTTGGTTTGTCTTGGTAGGTAGTTTATATTTTCTATAGTTATTTTAATTGAGATTTCTCTTTCTCTCTTGCTTTTGGGCTTTATTGATAGTATAGAGAAATGCTGATAATTTATGCAAGTTTATTTTATGTCCTGTGACTTTGCTAAAGTTGTTAATTGTTTTAATTAGTTTTTTTGGTTGATTCTGTAGGTATTCTATCATATCATCTGCAAAGAGTAATGACTTTATTTCCTCATTGCCTAGTCTAGTTCCTTTGATTTCTTCTTCTCTCATTGCTATAGCTAGTATTTCTAGTACAGTATTGAATAGTAGTGATGATAAGGAGCATTCTTGTTTTATTCCTGATCTTATTGGTAAGGTTTCTAGCTTATTCCCATTATAGGTGATGTTTGCTGATGACTTTTTTATAGATGTTATTTATCATCTTGAGGAATGTTCTACTTATTCCAATATTCTCAAGTGCTTTTAATAGGAATGGGTGTTGTATTTTGTCAAAAGTTTTTCCTGCATCTATTAAAATAATCATATGGTTTCTGTTAGTTTTGTTATTGATATATGGTCAGTTTCCCTTATAGTTTTCCTAATATTGAACCATCTTTGCATTCCTGGTATAAAATCCACCTGGTCATAGGATATAATCTTTGTGATATATTATTGTAATTTCCTTGCTAATATTTTGCCTAAGATTTTTGTATCAATATTCATTAGAAATATTGGTCTATAGTTTTCTTTATCTATTTTTGTTCTTCCTGGTTTAGTTATCAACAGCATATTTATGTCATAAAAGGAATTTGGTAGAATTTCTTCCTCAGCTGTTTTTTCAAATAATTTATATAGTACTGGAATTAATTATACTTTAAATGTTTGGTAGAATTCACTTGTGAATCCATCTGGCCCTGGGACTTTTTTCTTAGAGAATTCATTGATTACTTGTTCAATTTCTTTTTATGAGATGGCATTGTTTTTCTATTTCCCCTTCTGTTAATCTGGGCAATTTATATTTCTTTAAATACTCATCTATTTCACTTAGATTGTCAGATTTATTGATATATAATTAGGCCAGTAATAATTCCTAATAGGTAAAATAGGCAAAATAATTCCTAATACTTGCCTTAATTTTCCTGTTCATTGGTTGTAAATTTACCCTTTTTATTTTTAATACTGATAATTAATGTATTTTTTATCAAGCCATTTGATGATTTATCTGTTATTGTTTTTTTCCATAAAATGAAATCCTTGTTTTATTTATTAGTTTACTGGTTTTCTTACTTTCACTTCTATTAATCTCTCCCTTTGATTTTCAGGACTTCTAATTTGGTCTTTAATTGAGGGATTTTAATTTGTTCTTTTTCGATTTTTTTTAGTTGCATACCCAGTTCATTTACCTGTTCTTTCTATGTTTTATTGATGTAAGTGATTGACATTTTCCCAAGAAATTGTTTTGGCTGCATCCCCCAACTTTTGGTATGTTGTCTCTTTGTCATTCTCTTTAATGAAACTGTTCATTGTTTCTTTGATTTATTCTTTAACCCGCTTATTATTTAAGATAAGGTTATTTTGTTTCCAATTAATTTTTAGTCTTTTTTTCTGCAGTCCTTTATTGAGTGTAATTTTTATAGTATTGTGGTATGAACATATTATAATATTTCTACTTCTATGAATTTGGTTGTGCTGTCCTATCATATGATCAGTTTTAGTGATGATGCTATACTGCTAAGAAAAGGTATATTCTTTTCTATACCCATGCAGTTTTTGCCAGATGTCTATCAAGTCTAACTTTTCTAAAATTCTATTCACAGTGAGAGTATACCCACCATTTGAGGAATTGCTGAGTAAGTTAATAGTATATGATTGTAATGGAATACTATTGTGTTGTAAGCAATGATGACATGCAGGAGGAATTCTGAAAAACCTGGAAAGACTGAGACAAACTGAAGCAGAGTGAAACAAGCAGAATCAGAAGAACATTGTGCACAGTGACAGACTAGACAAAGAACAACTAGGAATAACTTAGCTATTTGCAGTAATACAATGATCTAAAACAATTCCAAAGGACTCATGATAAAAAATAGCTTCAGCCTTCAGAGAAAGAACCAATGGAGTCTAAATCCAGATCAAAGCAAACCTTTTTTTCCACTTTATTTTTTTTCTAGTTTCCTTCCACAAAGGATTAATATAGGAAAATGTTTTACATAATTGTGTATGTAAAATCTCTATGAAATTGCTTACCATCTCAACAAGGGTTAAAGGTGGAAGGGTAGGGAAGGAGGGAGAGAATTTGAGACTTGGTGTTCTCTGAAAAACGTTGGAAACTGTTTTTACATGTAATTGAGAAAAAATAAAATTGGTACCTCCTTAATAATAAAACTCTTGTTATTTTTTGGTTTGATTTATTTAATTCTGAAAAGGGAAATTAGTATCCTCTCCTAATGTTTTATTGTCTATTTCCTGTTACAATTCATTTAGTTTTTCCTTTAAAAATTTGGATGCTCTGCCATTTGATGTATATAGGTTTAATGTTGATATTACATAGGTGGTTCAATGGATTGAAAGTCAAGCCTAAAGATGGAATGTCCTGGGTTTAAATCTAGCCTCAAACACCACTTTCTAGCTAGGTGACCCTGGGCTTAATCCTCATTGCCTTGCCCTTACCATTCTTTTGTCTTGGAATCAATACACAATATTGATTCTAAAATGGAAAATAAGGGTTTTGTTATATAGATATTATTTACTTGTTTGTGGTTCCTTTTATTAATGTGTAATTTCCTTCCTAATCAAATTAGGTTTATTTTCATGTTTGCTTTGTCTGAGATCATGATTGCTATCCTTACTTTTTTAGCTTTGGCCAAAGCATAGTAAATTTCGCTCTATCCCTTTACCTTTACTCTGTGAATGTCTCTCTCTGCTTTAAATGAGGCTAGTACCTGAAACTTGAAATCTAGTCATTGTGGGGAATGAGTAGAATACTGTCCCTGGAGTTAGGAAGACTTCAGTTTAAATCCTCCTTCAGATACTTATTAGCTGTGTGATACTGGGCAAGTCACTTAACCCTTGTTTTGACTCAGTTTCCTTATCTGCAAAATTAAAATAGTAACTGTACCTACCAAAAAGTATTGTGAGGATAAAATGACATAACACCTGCAAAGTGCAATTCAAATTGTAAGCTTAAAAATTAATATACAATATCTCCAAGTATTTAATAAGATTTATTAATAATAACTTGAAGTAAAGGAAAATAAAAAGCTAGAGTAAAGAGGGAGCTAACTCAGCCTGGGTCTGGAGAGAAGAGAGCAAGAAGGCAGGATTACAGCAAACTTATTTACAATAGGTGAGGATGCTAGTGGATGAAGGGAAAAGGATTCTGGGAGATGGAGTCCAAGGGTTCAAGATTTCTAATTATACAAAATATTAAAGGGTTGTATAAATTCTAGTGTTGGCTATAAGAATGAACTCCAAAGTCTGAAATAGTTTTAGAAAGAAATTAGGTGAAGCTGAGTAGCTTGGTGGATTGAGAGCCAGGCCTAGAGAGGTAAGGTCCTAGGTTCAAATCTAGCCTCTGACACTTCCTAGCTATGTGCTCTAGGCAAGTCACTTAACCCCTGTTGCCTAGGCCTTACCCTTCTTCTGCCTTGGAACCAATAAGGTGGAAGGTAATGGTTAAAAAAAAAATTTTTTTTTAAAAATTAGGTAATTTGGTAGGGAAAGGGAGCTGGAAAAAGGCTTCCACCTCAGTGTCTATGGGTTTATATTATATATGGTTTTAGAGAGTACAAGCACAAAAGTTGCATGTAGCAATTGATTTGAGATATAAATATTCAAATTTGGGGAACCCCAAAACAAGCAGACCTAGGTGGATTCAAGCATTCCCTGTAGCCATCTGGTTTTTCCCTGGGAATGTCTCTCAGGTCAGCCAATTTCTATCCACATCAAGGTAAGTTCAAACACTATTAATAAATAAGGTTTTCCCAAAAATATATTAAAACATTTTCCTATACAAGCTATATTCTAGCATATTAATAATAATAGGAAGGATTGCAGAGTAATAGTGAAGACTTTGTGAGCTTTAATAGCATGAATTTACAGTGGATATAATTGTTATGATTTTGTGATTTACTTTACCCATCCTTAGTGTATTCCAGTTAGTGGAGAAAAAGCATTATCAGCTCCCTTCCTCCTCTTCTCTCCTGAACCTCCATACCTACTAGTTCTACCTCTCCCAATAATTGTCATCTCCTATTTGCTTTACTTTACCCTTATACATAATATAATATTGTTAATATTATATAATGATATATTTGTAATAAAATATTACATTATATTCCTCCCCAGTGTAGCTATCTCCATTTTCTTCCTTTATCCATCCATGGTAATTTGATATCATCTGAGGGAGAGAGCACTGACAATTGGGGGAACAGGTGAGGTTTCTCATAAAAGATGGCACCTGAGCTGAGTTCAGAAGGAAGAGGACTCTAAAAGTGAAGGGATGAGGATAGAAGACATTCCAGGAAATATGGGTGAGAAAGGAAAGAAAAGTTTATGCAAAGGCAAGAAAGATTAGAATGCTAAGTTCAGAGAACAGCTTAAATAGGCCAGATTGACTGAACTATAGAGTACATTAAGGGGACTAAAAATGGAAACATCAGGAAAAATAGGTTGGAGCCAGATTATAGAGAACTTTAAATTTCAGAATGAAAAAATTTTCATTTTATCCTAGTCAATAAGGAGCCACTGAAGATTTTTTAGCAGACGAGTAATACAGTCATAGAACAGTGGATTTAGAGATAGTTCAAATACCTGTGTCGACGTGGAATCTAGAGACCCCAAACTTGTGGCCTAGTGAGATCTGATGAAGCCCAAGTTTTAGAAATAGCTTGTAGGTTGGAGACCCTCAAAGCTTGTGCTTATTCCCTGTTCCCAGTTCCCATGAGAATCCAACCTGAAGGGAATCCCAGACTAGCAGTTACAGACTGAATAATGGATCCTAGGGTAAATGCTAAATATCCTTTTGTCTTAGTGTAATCTTCCCCTTAGTATCAGAGACCCTTTCCCTGGAAGGCACAGCCCAGCCTTCCTATTTCTCTATGGGTAGAGTGGAGGACTGTAGATCCTTGGTTCGAGGTGGTACTGCCAGGGTGTCAGGGAACAGGGCAAGCAGAGTTCACTCTGCATAAGCTGCAGCTCTGTTTAGAGGCCTAATCATCCCTGTTCCTCCTATCCCTTGATTAAAGAGTGGCTTTTATGACTATTTGATAGTTCTGCGGTTTTTTCCAAGTTAACACCACCTCTGTCATTTACTTCTAATGCAATATGGTAAAAGTTATTTTATCTTTTTGGGCCTTATCTGTAAAATAAGGACTCTGATTTGATTTGAGAGTCATTCTGTAGGTTACAAAGAATAAAAGTGAATTGTACTCACTTGTAGCCTCAATGATGTGATCATGCCTCAGCTTTTTACTTGTATAAAAATGACAAATGAACCAAGGAAACAGATGAGATCACCAAAGGAAAGTTTACAAAGATAAAAGGGTTCAGCATTAGAGCCTTAGGAAGCACCCATTCTTAGAGGGTAGGGATGGGTGATAATCTAGATAAATGTAGAGTGATTTAACAGAGAGGAGAATAATAGCTAGCATTTCTATTGTGCTTTACAAATATTTTATCCACTCTACAACTCTGAGGGGTAGGTTCTATTATTATCCCCATTTTTCAGCTGGAAAGCTCACCTGGGCTTCCTTGGCTTTTTTTTTTAAGACCTAGCTAAACTTTCCCAGGCCTTCCCTCTCTTGATTATGTCCAATCTGACCCTTTTATAGTTCATTTGGATATAGTTGTTTGTATATTATTTTCCCACGAGACTGTAATCTTCCTGAGAGCAGAGACTGCCTTTTGCCTTTCTTGTATGTCCAACACTTAGCACAGTGCATGGCACATAGCAAGTGCTTAATAAATGTGCACTGACTGACCGACCTGCCCGTAGGATCAGAGATTTAGATCAGGAAGAGTTCTCAGAGAAACTAGTCTAACATCCTCATTGAACAGTTAAAAAAAAAAAAAAACAAACAAAAAACTGAGGCTCTAATAGATAATTGTAGTTTGTCCAAGTTCACACAGATAATGTAGTTAATTAACAAAGGTAAAGATTTGCCCCGATGTCTCTCGCCTCCGGAGCCCGGGCTCTTTCCACTATACCAGTATTGCCTTCTTGGTGCTTTGGAGGACACTTCCGGGTTGGGGGTGGGGTGGAGGAGGAAAGACTGCCAGATAAATCTGTCACCTGAAGTTCAGTCTAGCTGCTTTGCAATCCATTGTCTCCTTTGTCGGAGAGTGAAAAGACAACCGCTGATTAGTCTTCTATGGCACTAGAACCTATTAATATTTGGAAGGCAATTATTCAGTTTTCCCTTAGTTTTTTTTCCTCTTTTGCAGATTGAACAAGCCCTCAGAGTCCTTTAACATTTTCTCTGGAGGTTCTATCTTTTTCATTACTTGGTCCTTTTCCTCTAGATCTTCCCCTGCCTTATGTATGAAGCAGCTGCTGCTTGTCGCTTACGGAGCTGTAGGGGAGGAAGGAAAGGGGTGGGGAATAAATCAGTTTCATTTTTGAGCACTTAAATCACTGCTGAAATAGAAACCCGGGATGGGGGTGGGGGAAACGGGACGGGACTCAATCCTAGTTTTAAAGTCTCCAAATTTTCTCCTCACCTATCTATTCACATTCTCATCCTGAAAGTGTTGAGGTTTGATAAACTCGTATCTCTCTCTCTCTCTCTCTCCATCTTCTAGAGTAAAGGGATTGGTAAAATTTCAAGGAAATGAAACTGAAATAAAATTGTCTCTGGAGAGCTTGACGTTTTGGTTGCTGATTGTGGGAATGTCCCTATATAAAAAGAAGAGAGTCATTTGGCAGAATATCCTGGATGGTCAGAGGAGAGTCGAAGGGATATCTATGCTGGGAAAAAGTGATTTTTGGTAAGAAGGAATGATGGAGCCAGTATCACTTTTGCCTGGTGAGTGTGGGATTTTTTTTTTTAATGTTAAAAATGGTTTAAAATAAAAGTCACATGTGTGACAGACTTGGTTTTTTGTTTTGTTTTGTTTTATCTCTGTTTATTTACAGCTTAATGATTTCCTCCCAGTGAGCTCAAAATCCCAGAGCCACTTAAAGAGTGGCAAGACTATGTGACTGGATGTTTATAGAAAGAGTCCAAGTGTCTGGGGTACAAAATATTTGTACTATACATTTGCTTTGTGTATAGACTTGGTTAATCTGTTGAAACACTAAGGAGTTCATGTTCAGATAATTTTCTGAGCTATTATAACAATAGTACTCTCTAAAGTAACCTATGTTATTATTTTTAATTACAATATCATTGTAATATTTAATTACAATCATATATTAATATATTAACATATTAATTTTGTTACAATATTCTATTAAGAATTAACACGATTACAAAACACTTCACACAAATAAAGACAAATTTAAACAAATGGAGAAATAGTAATCGCTGATGGCCAGGCTGAGCCAATGTAATAAAAATCAGAATCTTACCTAAATTAATTTACTTATTAAATGCCATCCCATATGACCAAAAATTACTTTATAAAGCTAGAAAAAATAATAAAATTTACTAGAGGGATAAAAGTCAAGAATATTAAGGGAATCAAAGAAAAAGTGATGGAAGATGGTAAGCAACAAAATAAACTGATACTGGATAACAAATAGAGTGATAGATCAGTCAACAGATTATATATATATAGTATATCAAAATAAATGACCACTGTAATCTAGTGTTTGATAAACCCAACGAACCAAGGTATTAGGGCAAGAATTATTTAAAAAATTATTCCATTATTTGACAGAATATTTTGGGAAAACTGGAAAGGAATCTGGCAGAAACTAGGCATAGACCAGTATTTCATGACATACACTAAGATAAACTCAAGATGGGTACATGATTTAGATATAAAGGGTGAAATAAGCAAATTAGGAAGACATGGAAAAATTACCTGTCAGATCAGTAGATGAGGGAAGAAAGGTCATGACCCAAATAAGAGATTGAGAGGATCATGAAAAGTGAAATAAATCAAAAAGGTTTTGCATAAACAAAACCAATGTAACCAAAATTAGAAGGAAGGCAAGAAACTGGAGGGAAAATATTTATAGAAGTTTCTCTAACAAAAATTCCATTTCTCAACTGTATAGGAAAACAAACCAAAGTTATAAAAAGAACCATTCCTCAATAAAATGGTCAAAAGTTATGAACAGGTTTCATATTATATGAAAAGCTTTTTTTCAGAAGAAATCAGTGTTATTGATAGTTTTATAAAAAATGCTCTATATCACTAATAGTTAGAGCAATGTAATTTAAAACAAGTCTGAGGTTTTACCTCATACCTCTCAGTCTGGTTAACATGACAGAAAAAGAAAAATGATAAATGTTGGAGGGGATGTGGAGAAACAGGGACAGGAATGCACTGTTTGTTGTTGGTAGAATTGTGAACTGCTCTGATTAGGCAGCAAGCTCAGCGCTCACAGTTTGGACCCTTCTCCCTGTTGAAAAGGGTCCCTGTGGTGGGAACACCAGCATCATTTGAACATCCTGCTGTCAGGAATGCTGGCATTATTTCGGAAACCCACTGGTAGGAGCTCTGGGGCTGCCCCTCTCCTGATAAGCTGTGAGAATAAAATGCCCACACTCCCATCGCTCCAACAGTATGGGTGCTCTTCATCTGAAGATGACCCAATGTTTATAGTAATGGAAGAAGGCTCTTTGCAACAAGGTGAGAGTGAGTGTTCCTTTTTTCCCCTAGGTACCACCCCCTTACTTCCTCCTTGATCACTGGTATATGTTTGTATGTACCCCACCATCCTGCTGACTAAATTGCCCAGCTGCCTCCTTTCCTGTAACTTCCTTGCAAGGCTAATAAATAGTTTTAGGGATTGGCATTCCAGGTGTTTCTACTTCATTGTGGAATCTGAATCCACTCACTTCTTTGTTTAGCTGCCTGCTCAACCATTCAAGAGAATAACTTGGAACTAAGTCCAACAGTCATAAAACTGTGCATACTCTTTGACCCAGCCATTCCACTACTAAGGCTGTATCCTAAAGAAATCAAAGCAAAAGCAAAAGGCCCCATAAGTACAAAAATACTTATAGCAGCTCTTTTTGTGGTGGCAAAGAAGTGGAAGCCCATCAATTGGGAAATGGCTTATCGAGTTGTGATAGTATTGTGATAGAATACAAATGTGCTATAAGAAATGATGGAAAAACCTGGGAAGAAATGAGCTGATGCAAAGTGAGGTGAGCAGAACTAGGAGATCACTGTTTGCAGTAACAGTAATATCATAAGGACAATCAGCTGTGAAAGACTTGGCTATCTTGATCAATACAATTGATCCACAACAGTTTCAGAGGACTTATTATTTAAAATGCTATCTAGGGGCAGCTGGGTAGCTACCCAGTGGATTGAGAGTCAGGCCTAGAGACTGGAGGTCCTAGGTTCAAATCCAGTATCAGACACTTCCCAGCTGTATAACCCTGGGCAAGTCACTTGACCTCCATTGCCCACCCTTACCACTCTTCTACTTAGGAGCCAATATACAGAAGTTAAGGGTTTAAAAAAAAATGTTATCTACTAAGGGCATCTGGGTGGCTCAGTGGATTGAGAGCCAAGTCTAGAGATGGGAGGTCCTAGGTTCAAATCTGGCTTTGGACACTTCCAAGCTGTGTGACTCTGGGCAAATCATTTAACCCCCATTACCTAGCCCTTACCACTTTTCTGCCTTAGAACCAATACACAGTATGATTCTAAGATGGAAGGTAAGGGTTGTTTTTTTTTTTTGTTTGTTTTGTTTTTTTTTAAATCTACCTCCAGGGAGAACTGATGAACTCTTAAGTGTGGATTGGAGCATATTTTTTCACTTTCTTTATTTTTCTTGCTTTTTCTTTTCACAACATGAGTAGTATGGAAATATATTTTACATGACTTCATATGTATAATGGTGTCATTTTTCTTGCTTTCTCATTAGATGGGAGAGAAGTTGGAAGGACAGAGAGAATTTGGAACTGAAAATAAAAAAATTAAAAGAATATTATATCATGATATTTATAGGTCATAAATTGAATAGTGAACTAGAGTATAAGCTGGGGCATTACAGTGAACAAACAGCTGAAAAATATAGCCTCAATTTAGTTTTAGGAATATATGCAAAGGCACAATCTTGATAGTCCTACATAGGTTTGAAAATTCTCTGATAGTACTCCTAATTTTATTTGCATCCTTTACAAGTTTGTTTCTTATGTCATTGGGTTTAAAATAATTTCGCTTCATTCACAATGCTCTACTTCTGGAGCTCTTCCTTTTTTAATTTGTCTTTCTTTTCTTTTATTCCTCCAGTTCCACTCCCATAACCTTGACTGATAGAGAACAGAGACACATAGGATGAGAGAGAGAGAAACAAAGAAAAACAGAAATCAAATTTTATCCCAGCCCAACCCTACTCCCTTCAGAATGCAATTTGGTAAATTCACCTGAGTTTCATCTCCTACAGGGTGAGTACATAGGGAAGTTGCTAATCATGTTACTGTTATCAATACCAGGCTGTGATTATTTTTCTTACATGACATCCTTTTTCTAAACTTTTTCCAGAAAAGGAGGGGAATCTGGTAGGTGGCTTTTGAATTTTGGTGTAGAAGTAAAAAGGTTGATCAACCATGCCTGGGCCTGTGACCTGTGATGGACCTCATTCAAAAACCTGCCATGAAAGACTCTCAAATGATAAAGATCAATGGGATCCCAGGTGTAGTTTGGACACAGCCAAACCTTCTGATCCTTTCCCAAGAATCTCAGGGAGACAACCAAAAGGCCCCTCAGGGGACACTGAAGTCTGGTTGATACAGGATCACCTTCAGAAATACCCCAGCACAAATGAAACTCTCTATGTGACCCCTGAGGAGTTCTGCTTATGGATGGTCCTACAGGAAACACTGGATTTATCTCTCTGGAAGGTGCAAGTTGGCTGGCAACTAATCGACAACTTAGCGATCATTTCCTTCTTTGGTCCTCAGAAAGTGGCCTCTGAGGCCAAGACTGCTATCAGTAAACTGATGATCTTTCTCAATTCCACTGTGAGGATGAACCTATGGCCTGGCCTGATTCAGGAGCGTAGAAGGATGAGTGCTTTCTTCCAGCTTGGAGATGACCTTAGCCTCTTTCTCTGGAAAGGAGAAGCTTGCACCTTCCGAGCCTCTGTTACCATGATTGTTAGCAGTAGGCCGATGGATGGACATAGCATAGGCAAAACAGCCCCCAAGGTCAGGGTGCTGAGACAGCATATAGTGAATGAGCGAGGTATTCCCCAGGTGCTCCTACGAGTGATGCTCTTATCTTCCTGGGCTGGGCACAGCTCACGGAAGAGCTGGGCTTCTATGGCTGAAAGCCAAGGGCTGATAGCCAGTGCCGTTACTTTGGCACTGCAAGCGGCATCCCAGGAGAAAAGTGCTTCAGTGGTGATCCATCCCTCAGACCTAGCAGCTCCAGCAAAGGGAATTACTCTGGGAGTCAAGGCATTTAAGAGCAGGCAGCCTCCAGGCAGCAGCCTGAGGAACCTGACAATTGCAGCAAATGACAATGACTTTGTAGCTGAGTGTGAGGCAGAATGTTGCAGGTGGTGGCCCCGAGGAAAGGATCACCACGTCCTCCTTCCCTACGTCTTGAGCTCTTGGGAAGCTGTAAAAACGCAGGTGGTGGTTGGAAGCCTCATTAGCCAGAAGGTAAGTGGTCACTTACTGAGTCTGATTCCCCTTAGATCAGTAATCCAAATGCAGCCTTGGAGAGAATCTATGAGTGATCAATAGGAATGATCAGTTGGGCAGTGGGGATCCAGGGAAAGCTAAAAGAACTATGGATAAAGAGAAAACTAAAAGAGATCAGTAACAGATCTGAACTAGTCCAAGGGATTCAGAGGATGTAACAATGTATTTTCTATCTCCTTTAAAAGTAGAACAAAATAAAATAAGATGGATACAAGAAAGACCATTTAGTTGGTGAAGATTGATACCTGGAACTGGTGATCAGGGAATACTGTGGACTTTATTTCCTCAGGGATTTCTCAGCACATAAGGGATCCCTGTTTGGGCCAAGGGAAGGAGGAATAGGGGGCTCTGACAACTTTTTAAAATCTGTCTTGGAGTTAATACTGTGTATTGGCACCGAGGCAGAATAGTAGTAAGGTTAGGCAATGGGGGTCAAGTGACTTGCCCAGGGTCACATAAATGGGAAGTGTCTGAGGCCAGATTTGAACCTAGGACCTCCCGTCTCTAGGCCTGGCTCTCAATCCACTGAGCTACCCAGCTGACCCCTGAAACAGTTTTTCAAAGAGGATGTTTATCTTCATTTTTGTTAGTTCATTTTTGTTCTTTCTTCCTGGGCTTCTTATTTGTTCACAGACAGATGTGGTGGTTTTACCTTGGTTTCTGAAGCCCCACAATAGGAACTGGGTCGGGGAGACTTCTGCCCAGGTCCAGGCAGCACTGAAGATCATTCTTGATGCCCAGGCTCTCTTCCATGGAAATATCATCACCCTTCCAGCTTCCAGTGTGCCTGGTCTGCATTGCCAGATCCTATATATCATCTGCCTGGATACAAGATTAATTCAACAGCACCTAGAAGACAAGGTGGGGCCTAATGTTTGTTTGAATATGAATGAATGAAGCAGCATTTTACTAAGCATTTACTATATGTAAAGCATTGTACTAGGTGCTGGGGTTATAAATAGAAAAGCAGGACAGTCCCTGCTCTTGAGGAGCTCACATTCTAATGGGGGAGATCATAAATTTAGGAGGTTTCAGCTACAAGTCCTTAAAATACCATAACACAGCAAATGGTAATGTATTTTCTTTAATGTCATGTCTACTGATAAAATCATGTCTGTTTCTGATGTTTAGTTATTTTATCATTCCAAGGGCTTTCGAGGTAAGAACTTTCTTCTTGAAGTCTTCAGTACCTGTGGGTGCCAAGGCCAACTGTAGTAACTGTAAAAGTAATAGCCAAGTTGCATCTCCATAGGGTTGTTCCCCAGGAAAATGGCCATAGGGGCTAGACTAGAAGCAAGACCATGGTATAGTGTGTGTTGATTCTGGTAGGGCTCATAGACTTATCTGCTTGCCAGTGGGAATTGGTCAGCAGTTAGTGTTGGTGGGAGTTGTGAGAAAGATGAGCCTTTTTTTTTTTTTTTTTTTTTTTTTTAATTTTAAACCCTTAACTTCTGTGTATTGGCTCCTAGGTGGAAGAGTGGTAAGGGCGGACAATGGGGGTCAAGTGACTTGCCCAGGGTCACACAGCTGGGAAGTGGCTGAGGCTGGATTCGAACCTAGGACCTCCCGTCTCTAGGCCTGGCTCCCAATCCACTGAGCTACCCAGCTGCCCAAGATGAGCCTTTTTTAATAACAATTGCTCTTTCCAGTGATGGCTGAAGCTGGAAACAGCTGGGGGTGGCGGTGGGGCAGCAGGGAGCTATTCTCAAGACTCTTGGATTTAGGTCAAGGGCTATCTTCATTGAGGTTTGAGGGGAGGTAGAAATTGAGGTGGCCGTAGTGGTTTGATTTGCCTGGCCTATGCCACCTCCTGTCTTTTCCTCAGAGAGTCTTGCCAGTGAGGAGTTGATCCATCAAAATTCTCACCTCTTCTCCATCCTCTGTTGATGGCAGGTTAGTCATATATAAGTCTTATACTCCCCAGCTACCCAGGAGAGAAGTCCAGTTCCACCCAGTCATAATTGACCCTGTAGTGATTTCCAGTGAGAGGCTGAAGGATTCATTTGGGCTACATGTGGTTATATCTAGCTTAAGCTGATTCTGCTTACTGAGTAAACAAGGGTATGCCCTTCAATTGGGGAATGGCTGAACAAATTGTTTACTGAGTAAGGCAAATCTCACATTTCTCCCATCATCTCACTTTCTTATCTATTCTATGATGGGAGAAATTCTTTAGGGGAGAGGGGCATAAAGGAATGAGTAGTAAAGCTGAAGGATTGATTTGAACTTCTAATTCTAAACACAAATATAGAAATAATTCAATATATATTAAAAATAAATCTCCTCAAGGCCAATATCAAGTTCCCACTTTAGGACTCCTAGAGCTTTCCTGTTGTCTGAGGTGCAAGTAGGGATCCTTGGGATATGGTTTCTCTTCCATGTCCTACAATTTGGAAAATACCCTTCAGCTTCTCCACTTCATGCAGTAGAATCAGATGGGTGGGGTCTTACTAGAATGGATTGTCTTAGCCTCTCTTAATTCAGGGCTACTTCCAGTTTCTCTGAAATTGTATAAAAATGATGAATTAACAAATCAACAAAGAACTTCCCCTCTAACCACTGGTTCCTTCCCTATTGGGTTTTTTTTTCTTTTTATAAAAAAAAAAAACTTTTAAAACTCTTGCCTTCCTTCTTAGAATCAATACTGTGTATTGGTTCTAAGGTAGATGAGTGGTAAGGGCTAAGCAATGAGGGTTAAGTGACTTGCCTGTTGTCATACAGCTGGGAAGTAGATACTAGCAAGGTCAGATGTGAACCCAGAACTTCCCATTTCTATGCCTGGCTCTCAATCCATTGAGTCACCCAGCTGCCCCCTCTCTATTATTTTCAAACATCCTTTAATTTTTTTTCAATTCCTTCCTACCATTCCCTCAGTCTATAGTCCTTTTATTGTTCCTCCCTTTTTTGACCAAACTCCTAGAAAAAATTTTCTACACTCATTGCTTCTACTTCATCTCTTCTCACTCCTCATTACTTTGCAATCTAGCTTCTGACTTCATCACTCAACTGAAACTGCTCTCTCCAAAGTTACCAAAAATAAAAAAACTAAACCAAACCTCCCAAAACTCAGAGCTACCAGTCTCTCACTAAATCTTACAGATTTTTCCTCAGTCATACAGTTTGAGGTCTCACATCCCAGTCTTCTTGACAAGCTTTCTAAGTTTGGCTATTTATCCACTAGCCCATAATTCCTCTCAGGTATGTTTCTCATTCCAGTTGATTCAAACACATTCAAACATACTGATCCTACTCTTCAAGACTGGCGTAATGGTAGGTTCTTTGGACTTGGGAGTCATAGGACCTGACTCCAAACTATTTGCTATCAGTGCAACCCTGGGAAAATGGACAGACTTCTCTAAGTCTCAGTTTCTCATTTTTTAAAAATGGAAATAATAAACCCCGAACTATCCTATCTACCTCACAAGAATATTGTGTGAGAAGTACTTTTTAAAACTGCAAAGTACTATACAGTTGGGAGCTTCTTTTCTTATTTTGAATAATGTTTTTTCTAATCAGCAAGTAATGAAGTGATATTGATGATGAAAATGGAACAGTCTTTTTTTGGGGTTCCCTGTCCATTCTGTCTGTTTTCCCCCCTGTTTGCTTTGGTCCAGTCCACAATGGGGAAGTAACTCCTCATATATGTTATGTTTATTGATACATTTGTCCTTATAGTGTTAATTTTTTACATGTACATGCCTCATATGTCCAACTAGATAATAGGCTGATTAGTATCTCCATGTGACTAGGGACTTTGGCCTAGCCTTTTTGGCATCTTCAGTATCTACCATCATACCCCATATATCTTGTAGGTGCACAATAAGTATATATTAATTGAAAGTATAAGGGAACATACAAAAATATCACGAACCTCAAGAACAGACTAACCTAAAAAGTACTCTATGGCCCTATTCCTGAGAACTGCACTAGTTTGGCAACTTTCCACTCCATTTATCTCCAACCTTTTTTGAAGCCTATCAATCCCTTCCTACTTCATTTTAAGTGTATTGAATCAAGAGGAAGAGGGAGAGTGCCAAGGAGTGCCATGTATGCTTTATCTTGTTTCCCATATAAACCTTTGCCCCAGCTTCTGTCTCTTTCCACCAAAGAGCAGACATTTTTACAGGGAGGGTCTATAAATATGTAATTATACTTGCATTATGATTATAATTTTAATTATATTTATAATTATTATAATTGTAATGATTATTATCTATTGTAGCAGGTCATTCAGCAGGTGATCTGGAGCTGCTTGAACAATTTCCTTGGTTCTTTTCTGGAATCCATCTCCTTTCCCATGTTAGACCTCGAGACTCCTGGGAATTCCAACCTCTTGTGCATTATGTTGGAAGAAATCAATAACTTCTTAAAAGAAAAACCCAACACATGGATGAAACTAGTGCAAATAGTTCAGCCCCCAAGAGCAGCTACTACTCAGAAGGTAAAGTTTCAATGAATACAGCATCAACAATCTCCAACAGAAGTACCTTAGATAAAAGTGTGAAGTAATTGAAATATATCTATGGAGTCCTTCTACTAGTCTTCCTGGCTCTTTTATGTTGCTGCTTCTTCTTTTTTAAACCCCTACCTTCTGTCTTAGAATCAATATCATGTATTGGTTCCAAGACAGAAGAGCAGTTCCAAAACAGAAGTAAGGGCTAGGCAGTAGGAGTCAAGTGACTTGCCCAGGGTCACACAGCTAGGAGGTGTCTGAAGCCAGATTTGAACCTAGGACCTCTCATCTCTAGACCTGGCTTTCAATCCACTGAGCCACCTATCTGCCCCCTCTTTTATCTTCTAATACCACCTCTGCTCTGACCCTAGTGTCTTCTGCTGCTTATGCCTGGAGCCCCAGTATTTTGTTGCCACACTCTACTTTTACTCCCTAAATTTTACCCGTTGCTCCAAAGCTATGTCTCTTTCTATGTTATCAAACTTTCAGTTCCCCAACAGTAACTACTTTTACTTAGCTTTCTTGAGTGATTAAGCCTGGTAAAATAAATTCACCCTGAAGTGTGAGTGACTTGATTGCCTAGATGAATGCATTACCTCTTTTAGGTAGATTTGGACTTTAACAGAAAAATTGACTAATCCAAATAATAGATCTTTAATGCGGGGTGGGGGGAGGTTGGGTGGGGGGAGGTCCAAGGAAGATATTTTGGGAAGAAATGGTTTTCTTCTCTCAAATTGCAATAGAATGTCTGGTTGGAGGCGGATCAAAGACAACTGAGATTTTCAGCAAGTCTTCCCCACTAGAAACAACAATAAAGTGAAAATCAGTGCATTAGATGCACAGTTTTGTCATTTGTTCTTCAGATTATTGATTTGTAATTATAAGTCTAATGCCCAGGGGTTAATATGAGGATATGTGTAAACACACACACACATACATATACATATATATACATATACATATATATACATATACATATATATATATATATATATATATATAGAGAGAGAGAGAGAGAGAGAGAGAGAGAAAGAGAGAGGGGGAGGAAGAGGAAGGGAGGGAAGGAAAGGGGATGGGGGAGGTGGTTTGCTCTTTAGAGGTAAAGTGCTAACACTTACAGCCAAATTCAAACATCCTTAGACTCTTCTAGAGGGCAGCTGGGTGGCTCAGTGGATTGAGAGCCAGGCTTAGAGATGGGAGGTCCTGGATTCAAATCTGATCTCAGACACTTCCTAGCTGTGTGACCCTGGGCAAGTCATGTAACCCACATTGCCTAGCCCTTACCATTCTCTGCCTTAGAACCCATACACACAATTGATTCTAAGATGGAAGGTAAAGGTTTTTTGTTTGCTTGTTTGTTTGTTTTTTTTTAAAGGACCCTTCTAGAAAAGATGTACAAAGCTGCAGTGCTTTCATGTTTATAAATGGTGTGGTTTCTTTTAGTTTGCTTGATCTCAATATTTTTAAATATGTCAAGTTTTGTCCATCTTTCCCTTTCAGATGACTGAAAATTTCAAGACTCCTCCTGGTAAGATATACTGTCTAGGAATATCATAGAGTTGAAATTACCCAACTTTCCAGAGAATTCAAGCATCTTCTCATTCACAAACATTGCCATTCTTCAAAAGTCTTTATCTAATATAACAAGTTTATTATTGTAGTCATTCACAGCCTACTTCCTCCTAATCCCATTGATAAAGGGAGTTTGCTCATCATGGTATCCCATACCAATGAAATAAAAAGAACAAGGGAAAATAAATGCTTTTTATTGGAAATAGTAAAATTAAATAAAAAGAAAAGGAGAAATCATAGTCCTAGTCCCTGTTGTGTATGCATATATATGCATATACACACATAAAAAGAAACAAATATATGTATATATAATCATATATATATATTCAGTAATACATAACTAAAATTAATGCTAAGGGCATGGTATAGATAATAAATACAGTTCAGAGAAGAGAGATCATTGGGAGTTAGATGGAAAAGATGATATTTGATTGAATTTTTTTTTAACCCTTAGGTTCTGCCTTAGTATCAGTTCTAAGACAAAAGAGCAGCAAGGACCTTCATGCCACCTAGTTTCATGACCACAAGTTCACTGACTTATCCACAAAATATTATAAATGAGGAAGGTGAAGACCGAGAAAAGATTTTTACTTAAATCTTGTTGGTCAACCTTGTTCTTCTTTCTTCTAGAGGCCATCGGTTTCTGTCAGAAAGAAGATCGTGCTTTCATCCGGTACCTCAGTGACTTCCCAGCTGTTTTTCAAGAGTTTGAAGATCATTTAAGGAAGATAGGCTGTGTGTTCCAAACATGTGTTTCTTCAGGAGTGCTTAAATTTATAGCAGAAGGAGGAAACATAGATCCTTCTAATTGGGAGAAAGCTGTAGAGTATGCTTTTCAGAAAAATAAAAAGAGATATGTTGTCCACTATGAGTCCAACTCAGATATTTTAAATGTTCTGAATAATCAGCAATCACTACTGAAGTCTTTTGCAAATATTCAAGAATATGAAGGTCCTTGCTTTGTGGGACCAACTGAAGAAGTAAAGATGTTTGTACAATGTGTTCAAGAATTGGCTTTTGATGAAAAACTAGTGTGTGTGGAGCATCCCATTCTCCATCTGCCTAGATATACAGTGGTCAAAAACACAATAAGTAAGCTACTTCTTCCCTACTCTCCAGTGACTATAGCTTTAGGAGAAGATCCTTTAGGTATGATTACTTTTCAAGGGCCTCAACAGAATGTGCTTGAGGTAGAGAAGCAATTTTATAGTCTTTTGAGTGGTTTTAAGGATTGGCCAGTCCTGCTTTCTCCATTCCAAGTGCAATTTATCCAGAGCCACCGGGAAGAACTCTTTAATGAAAACTTTTTCCTTGCTCAAGATATTTCAGCAGTACTGAACACTGCTGAAGGAGTTAGGATTTTAGGGCTTGACTTTGGAGAATTGGTACAGGCAGAAGAATTACTAAAGAACCTGGTTTGTGAAAGAAGGATTGATATAGCAGAAGAGGTCCAGTGGGCAGCCAATGGCTTAGAATGGAAAGCTCTACTCATAGCACCAAGAAGTCAAAATAAAGTCACTATTTATAGTGTCAAATCCCAGCAAAATATCTTGACTTCTGTGGTCATAGTAGGAACTAAGGTTGAAGTAGCTGAGACAGAGACCAATATTAGGGAATATTTGATGACTTATTCAATAGCTGAGGACAGAGTTATTTCCCCCCGACCAGAGCTGGCTGAAGCCAGAGAAAACCTGCTTCAGATAATGAACTGGGGAGCCTTAAAAGTGAATATATGGATTGAGGCCAACCATTCTACTTTAATCTTGATATTAAGAGGACCAAGAAGATATGTAAAAGAAGCCAGAGGAGTTGTTCAAACGGATCTAGATTCATTGGTTTTGAGAACCATCCCTGTAAGGCACAGAGATGTACAACAATACCTTTTGCGTATTGGAGCTACAGTTCTTCTCACATTTGCTAAAGAACTCCAGTGTTTAGTGAAGATGCAAGTTCCAGAGGAAACCACAAATTCTTTGCTCTCTGAGGTCTCAACCTATAAGGAGGAGAGTGAATTGGTAAGAGTCATTAATTCTTGATAAAATTATATAATTGAAAGGGAATTTGAGGACTCTTTTTTTCCCTCTTCTTATTCTAAGACTAGAAAAACGCCTCTTCTATTTTCAGAGGACTCTAAAGTAGATACCCAGCTTTCTTTATCCCCTTTTTAGGGTTCACTCATTTATTAAACATTTAAATGCTTAATACATATAATACTGTGCTAAAAATGGAGGAAGTTCAAATCTGGTCCTTTTCTTCAAAGAGATTATAATTTAGTAAGATGTATACATGTACAGACATGCCTTGGAGATATTGTAGGTTTGGGTCCAGACCATAGCAATAAAGCAAATCACATGAAATTTTTGGTTTTCCAGTGCATATAAAAGTTATATTTATACTATGTTGTAATCTATTAAGTATTCATAGTATTATGTCTAAAAACAATGTACGTACTTTAATTTAAAATATTTTATTGTTAAAAAATGCTAACTATCATCTGAGCCTTCAGCAAGTCATTATAGAGGGTCTTACCTAGATGTTGATGGCTGCTGATTGATCGGGATGGTGGTTGCTGAAGACTGAGGTTGCTATGGCATTTTCTTAAAATTTCTTAAAATGAAGTTTGCCTCATCAGTTGATCTTCCTTTCACTTGAACAGTTAGAGGCCATTGTAGGGTTATAAATTGGTCTCATTTCAGTATTGTTCTGTCTCAAGGAATAGGGAGGCCTGAAGAGAGGGAGAAAGATAGGGAACAAAAGTTTGGAGAAATAGTCAGAATATATATTTATTGATCAGGTTTGCTGTCTTATATGGGTCCAGTTTGTGGCACCCCAAAACAATTATTATAATAACATCAAAGATCACTGATTATGGATCACCATAACAGATCTAATAATAATGGAAACGTTTGAAATATTGCAAGAATTACCAAAATGTGATACAGACATGAATGCAAGCATCTGTTGTTGGGAAAATAGTACTGATAGACTTGCTCAATGCAACTTTTAGTTTGCAGACCTTCAGTTTGCAAAAAACATAATATCTGCAAAGTGTTGTAAATCAAAGTACAATAAAGTGGGGTATGCCTATATACAAATAATACAAATGTTGATATTTAATAACTTTCAATGTTGAAGTATTAGGAAGAAAGTTAGACTAGATTATTCCTAAAGTTGCTTTTACTTTTAAGATTCTATGATCAAGTCCTACATTATGCCAGAATGTCCCGGATTTTGAGTTTATGTCCTACTTGTTGATATACTGGGAAGCAACCCTCACTGACCCATTTTAGCTCTCATTGGCTTTACATTTGTCCTTTTTCCTTCTAACTTTTCTCATCTGTTCTTGGGATGAATGTTTGAGTATAGTTTCTTTGTATAGATCTATATCCATTGCCTATCCATTTCATAAGGGTCACCCAAGACAGTCACTATAAAAATATTCTTCCTGATATCTAACTACCACCCCTTTTGTGCCATCTTTGGTCCACTTATTTTTGTTCTTTTCAGTGGACACTGACTGGTATCTTCTATGTGATAATACTTATTTAGATGCCATTTAGTGGTTCTACCAGTCTGGTCCAGAATTTCAAGATATGGGGACTGCTTTAAATTCAGCTAACTAATAATAGGGTTTATTTATTGATTTATTATATTTTTAAACCCTTAACTTCTGTGTATTAGTTCCTTGGTGGAAGAGTGGTAAGGGTAGGCAATGGGGGTCAAGTGACTTGCCCAGGGTCATATAGCTGGGAAGTGTCTGAGGCCAGATTTGAACCTAGGACCTCCTGTCTCTAGGCCTGACTCTCAATCCACTGAGCTACCCAGCTGCCCCCAATAGGGTTTATTTTAATATATTTTAAAACCTGCTTTTTAATTAATGCTATTGTTTCAGATAATTTTAAAATTTTGAATCACCAAGGTTCTCTAATTTGACAATCATATCTTTTTGTGAATATAGTTTAGCTTCTTCCATATCTATTTATTCTCTTGATTTTGTTTTCTTTTCTAATTATTCTAGCTATCATTTCTAGCTTTATATAAAATAATAGAAACTTCAGATACCTTTGCCTTACCCTTGATATTATTGGAACATATTCTAGTGTTTCTCCAATTATATTTTTAAATAGATATTTTTGATCCTGATAAGTGATTGTATATAAAAGAATGGTCTCCTGGACTTCAATCTTGGCTCTGGTTCCAGGAAAGAAAATAGCCTGAGACCACCAATCCTCTCCAAAGTTGTACAGACTGATTCTGAATGCCATGATGGTTAGGTTGAATAATGTTTTTAAAGCACCAGGTAGACAGAGGGAGCAGAACTCTACAAATTAGGATAAGTAGAACCTAGCTACTTTTAAATACAGTAATTATCACCAAATAAGGATAAACATAAAGGTGAGCAGCAGTTAAGGATTGCTCTTAATGGATTCATCAGTCATTCTGTTTTTCTGCCCCTATTCCCCATCTTCCCTCTAGGGAAAGGATCCCAATCTCTCTAGACTGCATTATTGGTAATATGTCAGCATTCTATTCAAGCCTTTCCTTTGATTTCCTCATCTTTTAATCCAATTAGCTTTCTTTTTACATTAGAGAAAGAAAAAAACAACTTTCTAAATGGGAAATGGAAGAATAGTTTATAGGTTTCTGAAATTTAGGATCATATGAAGTAGTCAAAAGAAAGATCTCAGAGTCCTCCGAGGGATGTCATATGCTAATACTAATGTATTTAGTAGGTTTCTTATTCTTTTTTTTTTATTAGGCATCTTCCCATGAGCTCCTGAGGGTTCTCAGAAGATACAGAAAAGAGCATTTTACTCTTGGTAAGGGTGAGGAGATGATTGTCCTGTTCCCTGAGATCTCCATTGAATAGCTGAATTATTTTTCTTTTGTCTTCAGATGCCTGAGGATTTGAGGACATCCCATTTGGAGATACCAGTGCTCTAGCTATAAGTGTCCTCTTCCCTATTACTGTCAGAATGGCAAGGGACACATTAAACAGCAATCTGAAGATACTGTAGTGTTTGTAGTTGCTCAATATTTTCAGAGCAGTGATACACATTATCCTTTGAATATTGTCCTGTGACTTCTTTTAGTGCTGACTCAGTAGAGGAGACCAAAGTATAGGAGAGGGAGAAAGGACAGAAGGAAGAAGAGGATCATTATTACTACTTGGCTGAGCTGTCAATCAACATCAAGCCAGTGAGTCATGATATAACAAGCAGTTAGAGAAGGGAATCAGCATTTATATAGTACTAACTACATGCCAGACACTATTAAATGCTTTTATAAATATTGTCTCATTTGATCCTTTCAACAACTCTGCAAACTAAATGTTATTATTTTCCCCATTTTATAGTTGAAGAAACTGAAACAGAGGTTAAGTGACTTGCCCAAGGACACAGATCTAAGCTCAGATTTGAATTAGGTTTTTCTGTCTCCAGGCTCTGCACCCTAGCTACTCTTATCACTGGCTGCTTTTAATTAAACCATTGATGACTAATCATATGTTAACTGATGTTTCATCAGGCCAGCAATATTACCGGAAAGAGAGAGCAACTGGTAATCTCCAAATTAGATTTCACATTTTTATCACTATTGCTGTAGGTTATACCTGTAAGGATCTTAGAGGTCATCTAGTTCAATTCCCATGTCCTCAGTCTTTTTTCAGAACAAGTAACTTATTGATAAATATGCCAGATAGCAGTCTCTTATAGATGTGTTCCATAACTGTTCCTAGGGTTCCTTGAGTATATGGAAATTCCTGCATATAACAATTTTGTATATAAGAAGTTTTTGAATAAGTGGAAATTCCATCTTGTCAATTAAAAAAAAAGTTTAACTTCACCCCCAACAACCTTTTATAGTATTTCCTTCCTATCATCCCTCCATAATTCTCCATATATTCATTTAATATCATTTTTTCAAAAGGAGTAGTTAAAGTTGAGGACTTCTACAAGTCATCTTGTCTTAGGTAGGCCATTTACATAGTAATAGGCAATATCCGTGGGTACTATTAGAAGCCCAGTTACCAACAGGAAAGGAGGAAAGGGGGAAAAATAGAGATCTAGTCTTTTAATCCTCCTTTAAAAATGTATTTATCTGTTTGTTACATTAAATCTCCCTCCCTCATCTCTCCTCCCTGCATTAGAGAAGGTGGCATTTGAGAAAAAGATATGTATATATAAAGCTATGTCTTATTTCTATTTTATCAGTTCCTTCTCTGGAGATGGACATACTCAAGTCATTCTTTTTTTTTTTTTTTAAATCCTTACGTTCCACTTTAGAATCAATACTATATACAATACTATGTATTGATTCTAAGGCAGAAGAATGGTAAAGAATAGGCGATGAGGGGTTAAGTGACTTGCCCGGAAAGCTAGGAAGTGTCTGAGGCCACATTTGAACCCAGAGCTTCCTCTCCTTAGGTCTGGCTCTCAATCCACTGAACCTCCTAGCTGCCCCCCACAAGTCATTTTTTAAACAATATTTCTGTCGCTGTATATAATGTTCTCTTGGTTCTGCTTATTTCACTCTTCAAATTTTCATGTAGGACTTTCCATGTTTTTTAAAATTAACCTGCTCATCATTTCTTATTTCTTTTGGTGCTGTAGTATTCCATCACAATCATATATGCCTCAACTTGTTTGGCCATTCCCCAGTTGATAGGCATTCCTTCAATTTCCAGTTCTTGGCCACCACAAAGAGAGCTGATATAAATATTTTATAACATAGAGGCTCTTTTCCTTTTTTCTCTGATCACCTTAGGAAATAAATCTAATAGTATTGCAAAGTCAAAAGGTTTACACAGTTTTATAACTCATTGAGCATAAACTCTAGATTATTCTCCAAAATGGTTGGATCATTTCATAGTTCTACCAATAGTATATTAATGACCTCATTTTCCCACATCCCCTCCAACATTTGTCATTTTGCCCTTTTATCATTTTAATCAATCTGGTAGGTATGAGATATCTCAGAGTTGTTTTGATGTGCATTTCTCTAATTAATAATGATTTAGAGCATTTTTTCATAGGTATATGGAGCTTTGATTTCTTCATCCAAAAACTGACTATTCATGTCTTTTGAACTTTCATCAATTGGGTAATGGCTTGTATTCTTATAAATTTGACCAAGTATTCTGTATGTTTTAGATATGAGACCTCTATCTGAGAAACTATCTATGAAAATTCTCTTTTCGTTTCTGATATATGACTTTAGTTTTTTGCTAGAGTTTTAGTATAATTCATTGCTTTCCTGATATAAATTAAATGAGAAAATAGTTATTCTCCACTTTCTATCTGCTAATACTTCAGAAACTGAAGGTAATTATTCAGCCTTTTTCAGACTTAAGTAATTTCAATTCTTTTGATTTTTCTTTATATATCCCATGATTCCAGCCCCTTGTTGGCAGTATGGAGTTAACTTCCTTTTCAAGAATCAGAGGTATCTGACTCATTATGAATCTCTTTTCTCTGTTCTCAGGTGCCACTTCACTAGGACTAGTTCAGGTATTGGGTAGGGAGGTGAATTTAAACAAATTTCAGGAAGTTTTTGATGACTTTATAAATGGATATTATAGTGAAACATTCAATAGTGATAAAATAGTCACTCTCAGTGAAGACTGCCTTCAAGAGGTCCTGGATCAGACGTACTATTTCCCCCTCAATCTGCAACGACATGGGAAACTCTTACAGATCCAGGGCTTCCAGGAAGATGTGAGGAAAGCCGCCACTGCTATCCAAGCTCTTATCCAGGAAGCTCAGGACACAGATAGAGCAGAAGCCCTGGGATCAGTGGTTCAGTGGCAGTATGACTTTGGGAACACAAAACTTTACCCTTTTGACAAAACCACAAACCTAAAGCTGGAAGAAGCCTATAGGAAGGAAGAGGAGACTGCTGAAATCATGTTGGATTCTAGAAGAGCCCAGATTTCCTTGAAGAAGAGGAAAGGTTTGGTGCCAGACACAGGGAAAATATTTAAAATAAAGCGGAACATCTACATATGGGGTGAGTTTGCCTCCCCTTTAATTGTCATTTCTTACTTAAGCAGGGTTTACTTAACTTTTTCTCTTTCTTTAGGTTCTTATTCCTTCCCAGATTCCTTGATGAATTCCTCTTAAATAGGAATGAGTTGTTAACTTGATTTAGTCACATCCGAATTGGGATCCATTTTAGGGTTTTCTTGGCAAAGATACTGGAATGGTTTGCCATTTCTTTCTCCAGCTCATTTTACAGATGAGGAAACTGAAGCAAATGGAAATTAAGTGACTTGCCCAGGGCCATACAGCTAGTAAATATCTGAGACAAGATTTGAACCCATATCTTCCTGACTCCAGCATGGGCACCACATGGGGGGAAAGAGATGGTAATTTATGTAAGTTGATATGAATACTGGATGATGTTTATGGAACTTAGCAAATCATAAAGTTGAGGTGGTAGTTGTTAGCTTTTCTTATACTATTTTTTCACAAAAGTGCTCTATCTAGTCAATTTTCTAATTGCTAATAATGGGAGAACAAACATAAATATTTGAAGGACATTCATAATTCACAAGGCACTTACTTTAACCAGTCATTTTAACCTCTTTATTTTGTTTTATTTTTACTAACACAGTGTATTTGAACATTTTTCCCCCAAACACCTAAATAAAGCACCAAACCCCCAGGACATTCTCTGAATAGTGAAACAAAACTGCAACTAATAACAGCGTAGATTTCAACATTTATAGTTTACCAATCACTAACACACAGGAAGACTTTTCCTCACTTAATCTTTTATCAGAATTCTGAACAAAGATGTCTAATAAAACACTTCCTCTTCACCAATAATCAATTAATTGGCTGAAAAAGGAATAATTAAAAGAATACTCTGCCTTTAAGTTGTTAAGAATTCAGAAATAAATGTGGTCATTCAGTTTTACAAACATTTACTCAAGTGCTTACTATATCTAGGGCCATACCATTTGTACATAGAGTGCTTCCAGATAACAGACTGCTTCCCAAACTCAAAGGTAAATAAAACTCCTCTAAGTAATAAAGTCAGTCAAATGCATATCACGAAGGCAAGTATGAGGATACACTATCCTATACATTTATTTCATTGCCTTCTTGAGTATGGGAATGAATAGCTCCAGTAATAAAACATTATATCCTTGGATTCTGGGCACAAAATAGCACCTGACCAGTTCCATTGTTCTTGTTGTTAGTTCTTCATTTTCAGAGGATCAATGTTATCATGGGGTGATGTCTTTCAAGAAATGTTTAAGCACCATATATGTGTAGAACACAGTGTTAGGTACTGGGGGAAATTCACTTAACATTCTAGTAGGGAGATATGATATATATACCAAGGGGTACTGATGAGTAGGCACTAGTAATGTAGTTAAGTTGTTATGGTGGTGCTAGTCCAAGGCACTGATGAGGCTCTCTCCCTTCTTACTTGGTAGTAGTCTTGAACTATGAACTCAGGAGAGCCCTGAGTTATAATTCCTGCAAAGGTCATTTTTATTTCCCTACTATTCATTGCTTCTGGCTTGCTGCTTCCTTTCCCTCTCCAAGAAAAACAATTTTAAAAAATATTTTATTTTTTTTAGAAAAATTTTCCATAGTTACACGATTCTTATTTTTACTTTCCCCTTCACACCCTTCACCACCACCCCATATCCAAAGCACATTTCCACTGGTTTTAACATGTGTGATCAATCAAGACTTATTTACATATTATTGATAGTTGCATTTGTGTGGTTGTTTAGTGTCACATCCCCAACCATGTCCTTATTAACCCATGTGTTCAAGTGGTTGTTTAAGAAAAACAATTTGGTGGTACATTGGTCTTGGAAAATATTATAAAGGCTTCTGAAAAATCTAAAACCAGTCTTGGTCTTTATCTTCTTTCCCAGTTCCAGTCTCTAAGTTCAGCCCAATTAAACCAGATGTTATCTAGTAAAAGAGAAACTCCTCTTTGGTCTTATCTGTATTTGGACATGAAATAAAACATAACAAACAATTTTGGTGTTTATTGGGCAACTTTTTAAAAAATCACAATCAACAGCTTAGAAATAAAAATGCACACTTAAAAAAAGACTAAAGTTTCATGAGTCCCTCCTGTGTGGAGTAGGAATTTTGTGGGGTCTTGATAAGTCAAGATGTAGCCTCTTCAATCACCCAGATAATCAGAGAGGCCAGGATAACATGCACACAGTTACAGCTTTATCGTTTATCATACAAAGGACAGGGACATTGTGCTTAAGTCAGAGACCCAAAGATACAAATGAATTTCCCAATTTATAGGAAACCAATACAATACCCTCCACCTGTGCAAAAGAGTACCAACCAAAGACTTATGTGAGAGACTGGGAAGGGAAAGGGTCAAGGAAGAATGAAATTGTATCTAATTAAGCTAATGATTTAAACTTAACCTCTGCTTGGAGTTTCTACTGCTAGCCAGAAATACATTGAGAATAATACACTAATTTTCACTCCATACACTCCCTTTGTTCCCTGCTCTTCTAGTCTTTCAAATAGCCTGGCAGGAATGACTTGTGTTAATAACCCACAATATATTTGGCAACCCTCCTAGAGAAAGGGAAAGAAAAGAGAGAAAAGGATGTCACAGTTTTTCTTCCTTGCTCACACTTGAACAGCAATTCAGATTTCTCTTTGATCATTCATTTCTGCCTCCCTCTGTCATCCTCGTTTCATCACTGCCATTCATTTTGGTTCCACCCTGGCAACTCGAAATAGCTCCTCCTGGCAAATTGCTCCAAGTGGTGCCTTTCTGGGATCTTGCATCTTCATGCTTGTGATGGCTTCCTGCTCCCTCTTTCCATCCCTTCAACCTTAAGATTGAGGTCAATATTGAGGTAGGACTTGGGAATCTGGGTAATTGGTTCCTTCACTAGAAGTGTTTGTTCCCGGTGGGCATGACCAAAATTAGGCTGTGTATACAAATAACTGTAATATGAAATAGAACATAAATGCATTAGAAAAGCAAAAAAGTAAAGCATTTCACTATAAGAAATAGGAAAGCTCACAAATTTCACTTAAGATTCTAAAGATACTTTCAACTTTTTATAGAGATGAGTATCCCTCAACATTGGGAACCAATGGATGATAATACAGTGAAGATTGTGAATCTCTCACCAAATCTGAAGGAATATCAGAAAGTAGCCAGCAAATTCATGTGCACAATGAACAGGAATACCATCCTTAAGGTGAATTCTGTTGAATGAATGGGTGATTATACTCATTAAATCAATACACAATGAAACACTTTTGAATAGAACAATATTCCCATCTTGTAGACATGTGATAGACAACATTATTCCTAAAAACATTCTTTAATGTCTCTTTCACATTTATTATTGTTTATCCTCTTTCTCTTAGGCTAATTTTGAATAATTTTTTTGAAGACGGTGTGTCTGGGATTAGAGTGAAGTTGGAAAGGGCCTTAGACATCTAATCCAAACACCTTATTTTACAAGTGGGGAAACTGAGGTCCTGGGGGAGAGAGGAAGTGACTTGCTCAGCATCACACAGCTGGTAGAACCAGGTCTAGAACTTAGATCTTCTGATTCCCAGTGCAGTATCTACTGTTTCTGCCAAACCATATTCATGTCTGAAATAATCAAAAGTGAAAAAAAAAGGACTTTGGAATCTGATCTCCCATTCCTAGTCTCTTATTATATAAGGTTCAAAGGTTAGTCATATTAAAGGAGCAATAGATGTTAGAGCATCCTAGCTTTAAAAGTAGATATGGAAAATTTTAGTAATCTATATTGGGAATTACTTGCTCATTCAATTAAATCTCATTTGTAAATGTAGATGTGAAAACAAGATATAATATTTGAGTTATTTTGAGTTATGTCCTTTAATCTTTGAGTTATAATAATTTGAGTTATGACCAGATTCTCTCTTTGATTTTGTTACTTAGGTAGAGAGAATACAAAACCCATACCTCTGGACCTCTTACATTTACAAGCGGAACTGGATGGAGAAAAAGAATCCTCCAGGAGTACAGAATGAAAAAGTCCTCTTCCATGGAACACCACCACAGAACTGTTTATCCATCACTGAACATGGCCTAAAAAGTACCTGTAGAAAAAGTAAGCTTGTCACAACCGAGAGAGGGTAGGGCTTAATGCTATTGAAAAGTCAGAAATTCCAGTTTATTTTTCCTGATTCCTGGGCTGACTTGACCACACAAGTCCCCTGGTAGTGTATAATGGAACAAAATGATTTTGTGGATCATTCAGTAGTTAACAAAGGAGATTTACCTAGCTAGAGCAGGAAAAAGATAGTCAATAGGAATAGGCACTGAGGATTCTTCTTGATTCAGCTGAGCAAAGCAACTTTGCCTGAATTGCCCTTTGTGGTCCACCAACCCAAGCATCAGGTCGCCAAGAGTTCCTCTTGTTTGCTTTGTACTCAGAAACCAGAAAGTGATGTCAGTAGCCTGAGCCTTTAGTTCCCTTGTGCCAACCAAATCTTGAGGGTGACTCCAATACCTTTTAAGGAAAAACTATCCTATTGTGTTGAGGTAGGAGATATTTAACTTCTCACATTATATATCCAAGGTCTAATGACAAATCTTTATTTTTACAGACGGAATGTATGGCCAAGGAATCTACTTTGCGGAGGAGGCATATATGTCCTCCCAATATTGTGGAAGAGACAACCAAAAATATAAGCTTATGTTCCAGGTTCGTGTCCTTACTGGAGAGTACTCTAAAGGTGATGCGTCAATAACATTTCCTCCGGAAAAGCCAGGAGGAGGGAGATATGATAGCTTAGTTGATTCAGTGGGCATGCCAAAGATATTTGTAACTTTTTTTGATGACCACTCATACCCAGAGTATTTAATCACATACAGATGATCCTGTATGGTTTTGTCTAGACTCTTTGAGTAAGCCAGAGAATCTCTAAAATAGCTCGTCCCACTGGTGGCTACAAGTGAGTATAGAACAGGATGGGAAAACAGAAGTTCTAGCATCCAAGACTGCACATCTGGCAATTTTCATCTGTTTTGTGTGTTGGGGTGCTGGTCCAAACCATGTTGCATTCTAGGACAATATAAACTAGATGTAATCACAAACTAAAACACCACCAAAAGTTAGGTTTAGGCAAAAGGATATTAAGTTGTTACAATGGTATTTTCTCAGGCCTTATCCTTTTTGACTTATTGGCAACTTTTGACAATGTCAAATACTCCCTCTTTCCTCTTGTCCTAGAAAGTCTCTCCTCTCCTAGTTTCCATGATATTGATCCCTTTGGTTCTTCTCTTACTAGTTAGATCACTCCTTCTTAGTCTCCTCTGGTAACTCCTCATCTGTCCCCTCAATGGAGTTTTCACCAAAGCTGTCCTGGACTCTTTTCTCTTTTTGTACCCTCTCAGAGAGCTCATGAGTTACAAAGGGTCAGATTTGTTAGCTCTATACAGAAAACTCTCAAACCTACATAGGTAGCCCTAATTACTTTTTTGGAACTCTAATCTCAAATCAGTTGCCTCCTGGGATATCCTTTAGACATCTTAAATTCTACATTTCCAAAAGAAAATTCACGTTCCATATATTTATTTTATTGAGGATACCACCATTCTTCCAGTCCCTCAGCTTTAAAATCTAGGAGTCATCTTTGATTCTTTCTTCAAGTTACCAATGATTTCTTAATTGCCATCTTTAACGGCCATTTCTCAATCTATCTTGAATCAGTGTTTTACCTGTCTTGAACTCTGGTTTTTTTACAGTCTTCATCCCCCTTTTCTCTGGGATACTCTCTCTTCTCTAGGTGTTTATGACACTGTTGTTTTCTGGTTTTCCTGCAACCTGTCTGACAGATCTTCCTCAGTCTCTTTTGCTAGATCTTCTTTGAATTCACATACACTAAAAGTCTGTCTTCCTTTCTCCCTTACCAATTTGGATATGTCAAACTAGGTGTTCTATAGACATCTCAAACTCAATATGTGCAAACGAAAACAGAACATATCACCTTTCCCCAAAATCTTCCCTCTACCCAACTTCTCTATTACTATCTAGAACAACAATCTTCTCTCAGTCCTACCCAGACTCACGACTATGATGTCATCCTTAATTTTTCACACATTGGTCCCCCATATTTAATCTGTTGCCAAGTTTTGTTATTTCTACTTTCACATCTCTAGTATATTTCCCTTCTTTCCACTCACCTAGTGGCCTTCCTGGAGCAGGCCCTTGGCACCTCATACCTGACCTACTGCAATAGTCTTCTGGTGGTCCTTCTTGCCTTAATTTTTTCCTACTCGAATTCATTTGCCACTAATCTGCCAAAGTGATTTTCCTAAAGCACATCTTTCTAGTCACTGAACCCAATTACTCCCTGTTACCTCGAGGATCAAATGTAAAGTTCTCTTTCTGGCTTCTAAAACCTTTCACTACCTGGCCCATACTTTCTGCCATGAACCCTGTGGTCATGGCCTTCTTGCCATTCCTTGCACAGGACACACCTCCTGACTCTGTCCTTTTTTAATGGTGAGCTTTCTTTTTTAATGGTCATCCCCTATGCCTAGAAAGCTCACCATCCTCATATCTACTTCCTACCTTCCCTAATTTCCTTTAAGACTCAGCTTAAAATCCCATTTTCTTCAGGAAGACCTTTTTCCATCCATGCCAATCCCTCCTTTCCTCCTTCCTCCAACTCAACACATATTAGTACTTCCTTTTGGATTACCTTTCATTTACATTGATTATATTTTGTGTGTGTATATATTATTTTATTATTTTTTTTGCATGTAGTCTTCCCTCGTAGGAATGTGAACTCCTTGAGAGTTAAGACTTTATCTTTGCCTCTCTTTGTAACCCCGGCTTTTAGCCCAGTGCCCTGGCATATAGAGAGTGTGTAATAAGGCTTATTGATCTACTAACTTTCCATTATAGCCATTCAAATGCAAAGTCTTGTTGATTTACCTATATAATATTTTTCTTATTCATTTCCTTTTTTCCACTTAAAAAAGCCACCAGCCTAGTTCAGACTATCATTTCAGTCTTCCCTAATGAGTGCAATCGATTTCTAATTGATCTTCTTGCTTCTAGTCTCTTCCCTCTCTGGCCCATCAGATAAATAGCTGTCAAAAGTTATATTCATAAAGTACAGGCATAACTATATGATCAGAAGTCTTCAGTGCTCTCTATTATCTTCATTATTTTTGTCAGATGATTCATTATACTCTCAATATTAAACATTACTTCATTTACTTTCTTTGCAATCACTTGCATTTAAATAAACAACTTTTAATGCATTCTTTTTAATAATTTCTATCCATTGCATAATTGTCTTTCTTTGTTGTATCATATTATTTGTTCAAACATTTTTTCAGTTGTGGATATTGCTGTTGCTTTTTCATTTACAAATAACTTTGTGATAGAAATCTAAGAACCAATAAGCTGAAGAAAATTTCATAGAATGATCCCAAAAATGGAAATATTGGCTCAAAGGGCATGATTATTTTTTAATTTTTACCACATCCTGCCCTCTGAACTTTTAAGTTCCCAATTCTATTAGCAATGGACATGTACCTGTTAATATATAGCTTTACCAGCATTGCTGTTTTAGTTAAAATTTTGATGATTTATTTGTTATACTTTGTTGTGGCTCAGCACTGCCTTAGTCTGATAGGAAGATTAATTTATGGGATATTAATTAGCCATCAAAGAAGTTTACTTAGCTAAGTGTATTAGAAACTATATTCTTGGTAGTTTTATAACTTTGATTCATGTTGTAATATAATGCCAATTTTATTGAGTTATCATCTGTCTTCATTGTCATTTGTTGTTTAGTCATTTCAGTTATGCCTGACTTTTGAGTTATGCCTGTTATGCCTGACCTCATTTGAGGTTTTCCTGGCAAAGATACTGGAGTAGTTTGCCATTTCTTTTTCCAGCTCATTTACAAATGAGCAAACCGAGGCACCCAGGGTTAAGTGACTTGCCCAGAATCACACAACTAGTAAATGTCCTGAGATAAGTCTTTCTGACTCCAGGCCAGACACTCTGTCCACTGTGCCACCTAGCTGCTCCTTCCTTGTTATACAACCTGTATAAGTTTTGTCTTCTAACATTTTTGTATAGCTTTAAAAATGGTTTAGTCTTGTGTGATCAGTATTATGTACTAAAAAAGAATGTATATGCATGGTTCCATGTTCTTTTCCATTCTTTCTCTATACACATTTTTCTGTATCTATGCACACATTCCCCAAATCATAATTATAATTGGCCACAGGCAAAGCACATTATTATTTTTGTTATAAATTGTCACTTGGGTAATTTGGAACTCCTCTTCTGCAACTTGTAGGGATTTCTTTAATTATTGATTCTTGCTTTTAAAGTCTTCCAAGTTTAAAAAAATTTTTTTTAATTGATACAATCCTGTTTCTAAGGTATGATTTGGGATTGCAGTCCTATTTCTAAAATGCTTTTGTGTGGTTTTGTTCAATAATAGTACTTTTCTTTGTATTTTTTGAAAACATTTGTTACTTTAATTGAAAATGTTAAATATGTAACCTCATTGTGGGTGAATGAATTTTCAGTTTTTTGTGGAAGAGCAGATGCTGATTCTTGCTTAAAGAATTAAAGTTCTGGGGCAACTAGGTGGCTCAGTAGATTGAGAGCAAGGCCCAGATAAAGGAGGTCTTGGGTTCAAATGTGGCCTCAGACACTTCCTAGCTGTGTGACCTTGGGCAAGTCACTTGACCTTCCCCCCTCCCTCCCTCGCCTAGCCCTTATGCTCTTCTGTCATAGAACCAATAGACAATATTGATTTTAAGACTAAAGGTGAGGGTTTAAAAAAAAAGAATTAAAGTTCAGACCCTTTCATCGGAAGGGATGAAAGTATTTAGCTAGTAATTTTACAAATTTTGTGACCTGGGCAATGGGGAAGACCAGGGCAATGGAAATATCCCCCTTCTCCTGGGATTTCACTCCTTGCATTTTTATTATGGGTCTGGGGTATTGTTCTCTTCCTCTTCTGTGAGGTCCTCCCCTTTGGAGTCAATTTGGCCTGAATTCCAGAGGAAGGGGGCAAAAGATACCCAGTTCACCTGGGTAATAATTCCTCCCTGTCTTGTCATCTGGAAAACATTCAAGGTTGTTTCCCCTTCAAACCCTTATCAAAAGTTTATAATGATTTATAGGTTAACTCTGATGCTACCCTTTCCTTGACCCAGCAAGCTCTTCTGCTGGGAGCAGCTAGGGAAACTCAGGTTCTAGTATCTGCTAACTAGTAAAAACCATAAGATCTAAAAGCATTATTATGGAAAAGGATTTCAAAGCACTTATAGCATTTTAAAGCACCATTTCCCACTGCCAACCCATATCATTGTGAAGGGGTTCCCAATGTATATTCTTCTTTCTCTATGGAATTGCTCATGTTTGTTGAAGTTTGCCAAGTTAAGAAACATCAAAAAATTATTTTTAAAAAATGTAATCCAATTTTTTTTCTTGATACTTGGAGAATTTCTTTATCATTTTGTGGTTCAACAGTTATGTATGTGCATTGAATGTTCATAGTTTAGATTTCTTCATACATATTTTTATATAAACTTTGTTTTCTCATTAAAATTTTTTTCAAATAACAAGCATTTATTTTCTCTCCCTTTTTCTCCCCCTTTTACCAAATTCTTCATATGTGTGAATATTCTCTCTGCAGAGTATTGGTTGATATTGTCCATTCTGGGAAGTTTTTTCCTTTCACCATAGGATCTAGTTTTAAAAATATTTTTCAGTGTCTTATGGAATACCAATTTTTCTTACATCTGTACTTCTTGTACTGCCCCACCCCCTAAAATATGTTACTTTATTCTGAATATCTATTAATTTCTTTTTTATTTTTATTACAGCTTGGGTCTAATCTTCAGTTTTATTATCTATTGATCTTTGTTCAGTCTCATCTGTTAAACCCTCTCCCCAAGTTTCCTCTTCTGTAAAAATGGGTATAATGATAGAATCTATCTTCTAGTGTTGTCCTGAAGATAAAATATATTTATATATGTAATGCATAATATAAATGCTAGATTTTACTTGGCAATACCATTGTTGTTTTGAAAGTCATTTAATATCACTTTGTCATTTTATAATGTTACAACTGTAATTTCTCTAGTTGCTCTTCCTTTCTTTTAAAACCCCTTTTTGATATTTCAATTTGCATTTCTTTTAAAATTTCATTTTTCTATTAACAAAAATATGTTTTGTCTCCCCCACCTCTTCCTGTCTTTGTAAATAAAGCAAAAGGAAACCTTTATTATAAATATATATGTATATATATATATATAAAATATATGCAAAAATTCTTACATTGACCATGTTCAAGAATGTGTCTCATTGTATGCCTTGAATCCATCACCTCTCTGTTAGATAGCATTTTGCATTTATTTTTCTTAAAAAGTTTTCAGCAGACACCACCTGGTCAGTCAGCTGCCATCAATATCAACACGAGATCTTCTACCCGCAAAACGATTACGAGGCAACGAAGGCCCAGGTAATGATTAGCATTTTTTAGCAACAAAATATTTTTAAATGAAGGTATATACTTATTTTTAGAGATAATACTTTTAAAAAACTTAATAGACTACAGTACAGAGTAAATATGGGCAACTTGGTGGGATAGAGGATAGAATGCCAGTCCTAGAATAAGGAAGATTTATCTTCCTGAATTCAAATCTGACCTCAGACACTTAGCAGCTGTGTGACTGTGGGCAAGTCACTTAACTGTATTTACCTCAGTTTCTTCATCTTTAAAATTAGCTGGATTAGGAAATGGCAAACCATTCCAGTATTCTTTGCCTAGAAAACCCCAAAAATGAGGTCTGAGAGGACTCAACGACATAGAGTAAACTTAAGTTTTGTATGTACTGGGAAACCAAAATATTTATGTAATTTGCTTTATTGCCAGGGTCTAGAACAGAACTAACAATATTTCCAAGATATACCCCTAATGTATCCTGCACTCATTTCTATAACGTGAGAGTTTTTTTTAACAAGTAATTTATCATATAGTCTTTTTGTTACAAAAATTCTTTATTAGTTCATTTTTGACTTAACTTACTACTCATTTTTCCATTGAAGGGTGGAAGTGGTTGAGGGGGCAGTTAGCAAATGTGATCCAGGTGTAACATGAAGGTGCAACATCAGGGCCCAACACCGGATGGAACATGCAGTCCGTTTCCAGGCTAGAAGTAGGACTAGTGAAAGGGATGCTTCAGGCTTAATGCATATTTACATTTTCTGGCAATGGAACCACAGGAAATTAGGCAAGTAGGCCTACAGCCCTCAGTGCATACAATCAAACTTTTAGTCAACATGAACAAACAATTTGGGGTGGGTGATCATTTTTATCCTACTAATTGGGTACACTGAATTTTTTGGTTTTGCTCACTTTACTCAGTATCAGTTCACAGAAGTCTTTCTAGGTTTTTCTGAAATCATCCTGCTCATAGGACAGGAATTTTCTGCCTTTGTAAGGATGATTTCTGTTGGGAGAAGGACAGAAAGGGAATAAATATACATATATGTATATAAATAAACACTACTATGTGGGGCACTGGGCCAAACACTTTTCATTCTTTTTTTTTTTTTTTTTTAACCCTTGTACTTCGGTGTATTGTCTCATAGGTGGAAGATTGGTAAGGGTGGGCAATGGGGGTCAAGTGACTTGCCCAGGGTCACACAGCTGGGAAGTGGCTGAGGCCGGGTTTGAACCTAGGACCTCCTGTCTCTAGGCTTGACTCTCACTCCACTGAGCTACCCAGCTGCCCCAGGGCCAAACACTTTTAACAACTATTATCTCTTTTGATTCTCATAACAACCCTTGGAAATAGGTGCTATTATTATCCCTATTTTACAGTTGAAGAAACTGAGGCTGAAAAAGGATAAACAGCTTGCCCACAGTGACATAGCTAAGTGTCTGAGCCTGAATTTGAACTTGGGTCTTCCTGTTTCAAGGCTTGATGCTCTGACCACAGTTGAAGCACTAAAGATTTGAGATCCTGATGGGTATTTGGGTTCAGAAGCCAGAGGGATTTCTTGGCAGCGATAAAGGGAATGGGGTGGAAGGAGTAAGATGAAGGTGACCACTTTGTTTTATGAAATTCCAAATTGACTCTAGGCCCTCTGATAACCTGTCTTCAAGAAACTCCCATTTTCCCAGACTGAACAATAAATCGTCAAGTACACCTTTGTCACTTTAGATAGGATTAATGAATAGAATCAAATATTAAGTACAATTTTTGTCTCAGTTTATTCTATTTTCTCTAGGCTACTCCCAGGCACTCCAGCCTCTGGCTATATCCTCTTCCCCAAGTCTTTATGAAACTAGTCTCTTGTCTTTCCTTTCATATACTTCCTAAAGTCTATATATGACCTCAGTTCTTTAGGTCAGTGGAAATTCCCATTATTGGAGACAGTGTTCATCCTGGAGTGCTTAGCTCCATGTGGTGGCTCTGATCATTGTCTCTCTTGAAGGGGACTCCTGTTGGGGGTGCCCGCTAGAATAGGCAGAAAGTCCCTACTAGCACTCCCCTCTCTTTTTTTTTTCTTTCTTTCTGCACACCTGCTACATAGAACAGGTCAGGAAGTACTACGTCAAGAACAATCTCTCCCCTCCAGGTAGGCTAAATCTACCCTGCAACTTGGCCCCAGGGGTGTACAAGGCTGATTGGGTTTTTCGAGGGGTGTGCACGAGCATGGAAGAGGGTCACGATTGGATTTTGGGAAGTGATCATGAGCACAGGGGAGGAGAGGACTGGTTGCCCCTCTGGTGCCGAGGAACCTCTTCTCCCCCCAAACTATACTTAAACACCTGTCAAGCTCAGCAGGTGCCTCCCAACAGTTACATCTCTGTTGTGGACGCCCTCTGTGGGTAAGAGCAATAAATTGTCTTTTCTGCTTTGTAATCTCAGTCTTGGTTTTTTTTTCATTTTGAGTCCGTGGGCTCGGGTCCCACACACTCTGGACCGGATTAAAGTTGTGTTCTAATATAACTGCTTTGGTAGTTGTTATTTTTTAGGTTGACAAAAGCCACCTATGACCTCTTAGCCCATACTGGTAGGGAAATGAGAGCTGTAAGGTTGGACTATGCAGTAGGTTTCCCCCACCCAAGTTTGTTATTCCTTAAAACAAATAGAAATTGATTTCACTGACGCCTCTTATTTTTTATGCCATTTCCAGATTTTTCCCCTCCCTTTCTATTGTAATAAAGTAATTAAGGTAAGGAATCAATCAACTTGGTGACCTCTCTGACTGCATGCCACATTTGAGCCCAAAAGTTCATAGTGTTGCATGAATTTACTTCTCAATTGTACTAGTTAACACACACACAAAAAAGCAAGAATGAATCAAAAACAGGTTTTATTACACTTGGTGTGTTGTATGACCCACCAGCAACCGGTGGAGGATGTGCCATTCACAATTTAACAGACAGTGCTTATACATTATATGAAACAAGGAAAAAGACAGGTAACTGTTAAAAAGGTGATCATACAAAGAAAAATAGTTTCCAACTTCAATAGATTAAAACTGCATCCACCCACCTGCCATCCCACCAGCTGTGGCAGGCAAAAGGGATGGGCACACAGATGGGAGGTTGGGAAAAAATGTTTACAAAATGACACTAAGACTTTGGGGACATCATATATTCTCTTGGAGAAGTATGACATGTAAACAGGCAAATATCTACCAGATTATTTGGGGTGGGAGAGAGCACTAGGGCCATCAGAAAAGGCTTCCTGTAGGAAGTGAAATATGAACTGAATTTTGAATAAAGCTAGGGATCTCATGAGAAACATCTAGTATTAATTTACAAAGGTGGGAGATGGAATGCCAAATTGTGGGACCAGCAAGTAGCCCAGTTTTATTGGGATATAGGGTACATGAAATATTGTGAAATAAACACAGGATGGCAGGTTGGGAGGAGATTGTGAAAGGCTTCTAATGCTAAGCCAAGAAATTGGTATTTTGAAGTAATGGGAGCCTATCACTTGGGTAAGGTATTATACTTTCTCTTTTAAGTTATTTATTGTCCTCTCAATTCTTTCTTCCAACTCCTTTATTTAATTTTTTTTATATCTTCTAGGAATTTACGTAGTATTTGTGTAAAATCTATTTTTTCCCCCTTGAGTCCTTGCTTGCAGTTGTAAGTGTCAACTTGAAAAAACACAGAATTACCAAAGTAGTTATAAATAGAACATGTCTTTAATCAGAACAAGAGAAATAGGGCTCATATGGCCACCACATGGGAGCTCTGGAAAAAGATACCAATCATGGAATTTCCACAGAACTGAAGAACTTGGGGTTATATTTGTGCATTAGGGTGTAGAACCAAGGAGGAACAACTGGCTGGTTACACAAAGGCTTGGGAAAGTAGGTGTAACCAAAAGCTAGAATACCTGGGAAAGGCCTAGATGCAATAAGAGAAATTGAGAAGACAAAAAGAATGCTTAGACCTATCCAGGGTACTCAGTGGGTGTTTGATGATTTATTGTTCAGTCTGGGACAAGGATCTGTTGGGATTTCTTGAAGGCAAGTTCTCTTGGGACAAGAGTAAATTTGGGGTTTCATAAAACGAAGCCGTCAATAGTTACACTCTCCTTCTTGGCTAGATTTTAGGGCAAGCTGTAGGTTTTACTACTTTCAGGCTTGGGCCCACTCCTTAGCTGGGGTATTATTGTGTACTTTCAGAAAAAAGACCCATTGCTTAGGACTGACAAATCCTTCTAGAACTCATTTCTAAGGAGTTTAGTCTCCCAGACAGGAGTTAAGAGAGTAGAGGTTTATATTTTGCCTTCAGCAATTCTTCCTGGTTCAGAGAAGTCTTTTGAGTAAGAGACCTTACCCTAACTCACAGTGACCATCCAATCCCTTTTCCAAATGTCCATCTCTACAAAGAAGCCATATAAATAATAGCTATTTGCCCCAATAATCATCAAAAGCTCTGTGGTTCAAGAGGTACTCAGTTGTTTTTTAAACTCTGTGGCTCTTTTATTGATCTAGGGCAAGTGTTTTTTTTTTTTAATTTAAATTTAAAATTTTTCACTTTTTATTGTCATTCAAAACCCACTTCCATATTGGTCATTGTAAGAGCAAACTCAAACATAACCAAAATCCCAAAATAAAACCAAAGATACACTAATGTGAAAGACAACTCCAACAGTTCTTTCCCTGGAGGTGGCTAGCATTCCCCATCAAGTTTTTCAGGATTGTTTCAGATCTTTGTACTGCTGAGTATAACCAAGTTTTCATAGGTAATCATCATCCAATATTGCTATTATTGTGTACAGTGTTCTCCCAGTTCTGCTTATTTTGCTTTGTATCAGTTCTTGCAGATCTTAACAGCTTTTTCTGAAATCATCTTGTTTATCATTTCTTAGAGGACAATAATATTCCATCATCAACATGTACTACAATTTGTTCAGCCATTCTCCAACTGATGGACATCCCCTCAATTTCCGATTCTTTGCTACCACAAAAAGAGCTCTATAAATATTTTTGTACAAGTAGGTTAGGGCAGGTGTTCTCTACCCCTTCCCCCCCACCACCTATGAAAGTTTTACAATAAAGTAAAAGTTTTATTGTATTTATTTCTCATCCAACTGTACTCCTTTGGATTTCTCCATCATGCCCAAGGAACCTCTTCATTCTGACAGATCATATCATTCCTGGAACTCATGCCTCATCAGTATCCTCTGCTCCTGAGAACTCTCTGAATGAGAAGCAAAGTGCTCTTTCTAGAACCACCATTTAAGGAAGGGACCAAGACTTGCCATTTCTTCATTTCCCACCCAACTCCTCTGGACTTCTCCCTCATCTCCTGCCCCATAAACCTGTTTTATCTCACTACCCCTTTCTGCTTCTTTTTGTGTAGTCTTCCCAAATTAGATCACAAACTCCTTGAGATTAGCATCCCTTTTTTGCCTTAATTTGTATCCCCAGATAAGGAGTGGGCCCTAAGCCTAAAAGTAGTAGAACTTACAACTTGTATACTTAGGTTGTTCAAACCTATCCAGCATAGATACCATACCCATTGGCCAGCATTGGGAGAACTTTTTAAAAATTTAATTTTAAAATTTTTTCACGGTTACATGTTTCTTGTTGTCTCCCTCCCCTCTTCCCTCCCCACTCCTGGACTTGACAAGCAATTCCACTGTGTTATACATAATATTATCACATTGGGAGAACTTTTTGAAAACTATTAGCCCACCATTATAAAGAGTTATTGTAGATCCCAAAATACCCTAAAATCTAGCCATGGAGAGAATAACCACGTAACATCTGCAAGCATGGAGACTTAAAACCAAATGGTATTGGTTTTGGTAAGTTGACAAACATGTCTTTTATCTTATTAAGGTAATATAACTTACTATGCAAGCCTCTCCTATATTATTGCCTTCCCTCTAAGATTACCTCCAGTTTATCCTGTATATATCATTTGTACATAATTGCTTACCTGCTGCCTTTTTTGGAGATTTCAGGAAGGAAACAGGAGCTTATTTGGGCTCTTGCTCCTACTGTAGTGGCCCAAGGATCACATAGTTTACATTATAAAAATGTGGTTTATTATATGAGAGAGGACCACTTGCGCTGAGCTTTGAAGGAAGCTTGGAATTCTCAGGAGGGAGGTGAGAAGAGAAAGTGTTCTAGGTACACAAGGTAGCCTGCAAAGCTTTGGAGAAAGGAGATGAGAACATCAAGTATAGGAAATAGCTTTGGTGTCAGTTTGGCCGAGATGTAGAGTGCATGAAGGAGACTAAGGGATCAAGGCAATTTGTGAAAGGTTCTATAAACCAAATACAGAAATAGTATTTTATCTTACAATCAAAAGGAAGTCAAATTTTGAGCAGTGAAATGACCCATTTGGAACTATGTTTTGGGAATATTGATTTGGAAATGATGTAGAAGATGGACTGGAGAGGGAAGATAGTAGAGTTAAAGACATTAGTTAGGATGCCATTATAATAACCCAGAGGAGAAGCAGTGAGGGTCTGAACTAGAGGGTGGCTGTGTAGAGAAGAGGACATATCTACTTAGGAGATCTCCCCCATATTCAGCATGATTGTCGCTGTTGGTCCTTCATTTCAAAGAGGACTAATGGTGTCACAGGGTGATGTTGATTGCTGTGAATTGAATTTAATTGAAGCATAGTTGTACATATTTGTATTTTTCACTGTCTTCCAGTCATTGGAGTAGCAGGACAAAAGTTGGGATGACTGGCAATGGCCCCAAATGCAGTGGATGACCTTGGAATCTTTGATGTCTGACTGAGCTCCAAGTTGCCCCTCAATTTCCTTTGTGGCCATTGGCACAAATTATTCTCATCTGCCCATTCTACCAGGGGGAGTCTTCACATACTTGGGGGAGACATTCTCATAACTCACTGTTGGGTTTGAGGCATATTGATTACTTTCAGCCTGGTTTAACCCACCCATTGGGGTAGTTTTACTGCAGTGTGGCTGCTGCATGTGCTACAGCTTCTTGGAGCCACAGGTGAGAATTAGGTGAAAGGTGGACACCTGAGGTGGATGACAGCAGCTTTGAAAAGGGCTTGGTGAGGCCTCACACTAGCGGTGCTAGTCCTCCTAGAATAGCCAAAACCTCTCCACATGTGATACAGTGAAAAAAAGCAGTGGGTTTAGGGTCAGAAAACCTGGGTTTGAATCTTGGTTCTACCATTTAATTGCTGTATTACCTCCAGCAAACTACTTTTCTCTGTGGTTAGTTTGTACATTTATAAAACAAGAAAGGTTGAAAAATTTTTTCCCAAAAAGAGGTAAAAAGATATGAATATACTATTCAGAAGAATTGCAATAAAAAATTAGGAAAGATTCCTCCAAATCTCTATAAGAGAAATGTAAATTAAATCAACTTGAAGAGCTCAAAGACTTGAGTGTTTTTAAGTATGGAGTATAAGTACATAATCAACCAGTCAGTCAATCAATAAGCAACTTATTGGCTATAGGAAAAAGCAAAAACAGTTTCTTCCTTCCCTCAAGGAGTTTAACATTCTAATAAGGGACACACATGTACAAATGTAGGATATTATAAGAGAAAGCTTGGTGACAGACTGATTCTGACTGGGGATCATGTAGGTGGTATTTCAGATTTCAGGAAAGCTGAAGAATTGGGGAATGGCGAAAAGTATAGTTTGACTAGGATATAAGGTGAGTAACTGGTATAGATTTTACAGAAAAATCTAAAATGACTATATAACAATAATATTTGTAAGTTTGTATATTTTAAAAATTGTTTGAGTAAAAGTAAAATATCTGCATTGCCTAGTTATGATAAAACTAGAAAGGCAGATTGGGACCAGATTATTTGGGGTAGTGAAAATCAGGGTAAGAAGTTTTAGACTTTTATGCCTAGGGGAACACCTTTAAGATTTTTGGATCAGGATGCACTTAATACAATGTTATCAGATCTGTGCTTAAAAAGGAATATTAATCAAGTATCGGTATATAGATAAATTAGAGCTGGGAGTGTCTGGAGGCTGGGGGCCCAGCTTGGAATTTATTTAAAATCATACATTTAGAGCTTAAAGGCCAACGAATCCAATGCTTCATTTTTTCAGATGAGGACACAGACACTGAGAAATTAAATGACTTGCCCAGGGCCACAGATAAGTTAGTGTCTGAGATGGGGTTTCAAGTCCAGTGCTGTATCAGTAATATAGGTATGTAGGACCTAAATGCTGAGGGAATACAAAAGAGATTACTTATTGAACCATTATTTATTTAGAATCTGATTTGGGTTCTTAAATTGGGGTCTTTTATCCCTACATACTATTTACACAATACCTAGGTGGCACAATGGATAGAGTGCCCAGCCTATAGTCTGGAGTTAAAATCTGGCCTTAGACACTAGCTATGTGACCCTGCTTTTAACCTGGTTTGCCACAGTTCTTCATCTATAAAATGAGCTAGAGAAAGAAATAGCAAGCTACTCCAGTATAACCCCAAAATTGAGTTACGAAGAATCAGACTAAACAGCAAAATTCCTACATAAAAGAGATAATCCTTTAAAGATATAAAAATGGTTTCCTAAATTCTGATGTTACATAAGTTTCATGTTCAGAGTCTATTTAAATAGCTTTCATTAGTCTGATCTTGTTAAGCAGACTTTGCTAAAAAAACAAAGTTAGATGGGATACATAACCCACTGTATTTCAATATAATTGATTTCCTTTGTGATCTTATATATTTTATGCATTTAAAAATACCATTTTGAGAAGGGGGCCCAGAGGCTTCATCAGATGACCAAAAGAGTCTATACTTCCCAAAAGGTTAAGAACTGTTTCTAAAAGAAACAGGCAAATACATAATTTTAACACCTTTTAAGGTAGAGGAAGGGGTGGGCTTTTGCTTTGAACTAACTAGCCAATCAGGTGTTTCCATTGCTTTTTTAAAGCCACTTCCGGCCCCTCCCACTTTTTTTTCCTGCTGGTGGGCTGGTGAGTGGTACTCGGGGGGGGGGGGGGGTCTTCTCAATCGCTTTTGAATCAGGATTTTAGGTGAACCATCCTTTCTTGTTTTCACTTCCTAATGCTAACTGGAAGCAAGATTAGACCCTGGGAAGTCGTGAGATGACGGTGGTGTGGAGGTTTAACCTGGGAAGAGTATGAAGGTGGGGGGAAGCTGAGCCGGGCCTTGAAGCTGCCCACATGCCGGGGCTCTGCTGGTGGTGGTTACCTGGAGCCTTCCTCGGGTTCGGGAACTGGCAAAGGCCATTTACGAATAGCTACCTTGCTTTTATGAAAGGTGCTACTATCAAGCTAATGTTTCCTGTTTGCCAAAGGGCATGCCTATTTGAACCTGAATTAAGAAATCTGATCTTTCCTTCCTGGCACGTTTTCTGTTCCTTTCTGCGTCAGTAAGTGGGCGAGGAGGAGGGGAGAAGGTTGCTTCTTTGTCTAACACTTTACTATATATATATATATATTTTTTTTTAATCACTTTTAATCTTTCACTCTTGCTGCTAATAGTATTTGGGCAGGATTGGGGGAGACTTTTAGCAAACACTGGAGATAGGATTTCATTGGGCCTGGGAGTAAGTCCTTTATTTTGTACTTAAATATTTTGAAAACTTCAGCTGCGAACTTTAATTTATATTGCTAGCGTCTTTGCCCTAACAACCTTGATTGGGACTGAATGGTGTTGGCCTTAAATTTCATTATACCCCAGCTCTATTTTCTCTTTTAGTCAATGAGATTAATAATATGAGTTGTGGCTTTTATAAAAGACAGAATGGCCAACAAATGTCGACTAGATTCTCAAAAAATGCCTCTTCATTGATTTGTCGATTGATGTGAAATATTATGTGGTGTGTTCAAAGAAGTAAGATCATTTGTGGGTCTCCTATTAAACACTGTGGTTGTTGGACAGGACTTTTTAGCTTTTTTCTCTAAAACGAATTTCTGGTGGAAATTTTTCATAGCAGTTTTTGCTATGAAAATTGTAAGGGTTTTTTTTTGTTGTTGTTGTTCCTTTTTTCCGGAGGGGCACCTTGCGCTGACACAAAAATCGGTAAACCGCTTTAAAATACAGTGGATTACATAATGGCTTTTCTGCCAGAGCCAAACTGTACAGAGGACCCATCATGCAGATCTTTTTGCCAACAGCTACTCTTTTAAATATGGGTTAGTTTATCTTGCGGTTTTAGTGCTTATGATGAGGGTGAGGGAGGAATGAAAAAACTGGGCTTTGTGCCTTTAAGAGAAACCACGTGGCCCCCGCATTCACTTGCTGGTCTTAAAGGCTATTGCTTTACCTCCTGAGATCTTTATATAAAAATGCTGGGTTTGGGTGAGTAAATCTTTTTTTTTCTTTTCTTTAGCAGCATTAATTTGTAAATGTATCTAAAGCTTAGGATGCTAAGAAGTGTAGCTGTAGGCCATTTTAAGAGTTTTTTTTAAAATGGGCATTTTCATTATCTCCGTGCAGGTTTGTGATCTAGCTTTCTCTTAGCAAATAGAATGTTGCTCAGGTGAGGAGGAGACCGTTTTAGATCTTAAGAGAAATTGTTTTCCTTTTAAAACTATCCTCTTTTAATTTTTCTTTCTAGCCTGTATACTGCTTGTTGCTCAAATCTAGAATGGGAACTAAGGAAGCGTGGAAGACACTTATCAATGTTTCAACCCTTTAATTTTTTTTTTTAAATCAAAATCCTTCCTAGTCGTTTGATTTTTAATTTTGTCTTCAGCGGAGAAACAATATAGTTTCAGGAAAAGTTTTCTGCCATGATGAGCTGCATGTTATGTCCGTGTTTCACATGATTGCTCTGATTATACACATGCCCTGAGCAGCCAAAACTTTTCGTCCTATCTGTAAAGCAGGGTGGGGGGATTTTCCCAGCTAGAATTGACCAGTTTAGTTTCGAACCCCTGAATCTCTTCCTGAACATATTAAGCTATAAGCAGAATGCAGTTGTGTGACTAGTTCAGATAGTAATAGAGAAATTTCTTCTGTTTTTCAGTTTTAGGTTGAAGATGGAAGGTGGAAGAGGGGCTAAAACCTCAGCAGGGCAAGAGACTTGGCTCTGTGGACAAAACTGGATGGTGCAGAAGCCCCTCACCTTAAACAAAACTACCTTGTCTCAGATCCATATCCATCATGGACCACTGGACCATGGTTAGCCGTTGTTGAACTTTTCTGCATGGGAAAGGCTGAAGTGTAGCATTTCTGCATCTCTGATTTAGGTAAGTTCTAGGATTTGACTAAAGTAGATGTTAATATTTCCTAACTGATTTATCACAAAATAATATAAATTTTAATATAATATAAATCATATATTTCCTATGTATCATTTGTAATCAAAATTTATCATATAAATGTTCATCTACATAACAGGATAATAACCTCTTGGTATCAGGGAGCATTTTGGAATACTTCTTTCCTAGTTCTGGGACCCAGGAGATGGTTGTTGATTGAGTTTTAATACAGTCTAGGGCTCCAGAGAACGATCCTGCTAACATTTGTCTAGTCTGCAGACTGCTAAGCTTTCTCACATTTATGGTGTACTTTACATATTTTGTCTTCAGCGGAGAAACAATATAGTTTCAGGGAAAGTTTTCTGCCATGATGAGCTGCATGTTATGTCCGTGTTTCACATGATTGCTCTGATTATACACATGCCCTGAGCAGCCAAAACTTTTCGTCCTATCTGTAAAGCGGGGTGGGGGGATTTTCCCAGCTAGAATTGACCAGTTTAGTTTCGAACCCCTGAATCTCTTCCTGAACATATTAAGCTATAAGCAGAATGCAGTTGTGTGACTAGTTCAGATAGTAATAGAGAAATTTCTTCTGTTTTCATATAAATGTTCATCTGCATAACAGGATAATAACCTCTTGGTATCAGGGAGCATTTTGGAATACTTCTTTCCTGGTTCTGGGACCCAGGAGATGGTTGTTGATTGAGTTTTAATACAGTCTAGGGCTCCAGAGAACGATCCTGCTAACATTTGTCTAGTCTGCAGACTGCTAAGCTTTCTCACATTTATGGTGTACTTTACATATGACATAACAGACTACAGCATGGGTAGTATCAGAATCTGATAGTATCCTTTCCTGTATGTGACAGGACTTGACACTAGAATAAGCCCAACAAGTGCTCGGTTGGCCTTTGTTCAGAAGACCCCCAAAGACCAGGAAGCAGCTTTCCTTGACATGAAACTTAAATTTGTTGCTTTGCAACTTCTGGCTCCTTGGCTTTACCTTCTGGAGCTAAGCTTGACAAGTCCATTCTGTTTTTCACATGGCAACCCATAGAATATTGGAAGACAGTTATCAGGTCTCCCTTGAATTTTATCTTTTTTAGCCTGAATATTCCCATTTTCTTCAACTGATCCTCATAGCATTAACTCAAAGCCCTTGACCATCCCTGTCATCCTTGAAACAAACATACTTCCAGCTTATTAGTGTCCTTAAACAAAATGGTTATGTTCCGCACTCCTGATGAGGTCTGATAAAAGCAGAGTACTGTGGGAATGATCTCTTTCCCTATTCTTGGAAGGTGCGCCCTTCTTAAATGTACCCCAGGATGCATTCACTTTGGCTGCTAGGTAGTGCAGTGAATAGAGTGCCAAGAAGACCTGAGTTCAAAAGTCACTTCAGAAAGCTGTATGACCATGGCCCTGGGCAAGTCACAACTCTGCCTCTGTTTTTCTATAAAATGGGGATAATCATAGTACCCACCTTCCAGACTTGTTGTGAGGATCAAAAGAAATAACTGTGAAGTGTTTATTAGCCTATTGGCACCTGCCCTATAAATGTTAGCTATTATTTCATACTACTGATTCAGGTTGAGCTTATATTCCACTAAAATCCTCAGCTTTTAGAACAAGTGCTAATCATGCCTCTCCCATTTTGTATTGGTGGTGTTAATTAAGTTAGTTGCCAAGACTTTACATTTATCTTAAATGAATTTCTTCTTATTAGATTCAGCCTAGTGGTCTAACTAGATGAGATATTTTTTGATACTGAGTCTCTTCCACAATGTTAGCTCCCCTAGCTTTTTGTCATCTTTAGGTTTCAATGAGTATGCTGTAATAGCACAATTCTTATTGGAGACCTCCTGCCACATTGACAAGGAACCATTCACAGCCAACTATCTTTTGTGTCCAGGCAGTCAACCAGTCAAATCTATTTCTTATTAATATTTAGTCTATATCTCTCCATCTTTATAAGAAGAATGGGAGGTAACATCTCCAAAAAACTTGGCTAAAATCTAGGTAAAACTGTATCTCCAACTCTGCTTTCATCTAATAATTCCTTCAAGGAGAAATGAATTTAAACTGATATAGCCATTTTTTGATGAAACCATGCTGGCTATTTATAATCACTTCCTTTTCTAGATGGTTACAGATTCAGTCATGCAAACACTGAAGCTTGGGATGTAAAAAGAAAGAAAAGACATTCCCTGCCCTCAGGGAGTTTATGATCTAATGGATGATTTATTCTAAAATTCCCCAGGATCTGAAGAGTTCAAGTTTTTTGCCATATTCTTTGCAGACTATATTTTCTTCTCTTATTTGAAAATCAGAACATGTGTCCTTTACTCATGTGGCCAGTTTTCTGCAATGCTTTCCCCTCTACTTAAACTTTCTCTTATTTACCTATTGACATGTGTATCATCTAAATGATTATAAGTTCTTTGGCCCTGCATGGTGCTGCTTAGCTACAATTTCTGCTGCCAGGGAGGCTGAACTTGGGAATTTTGAGCTGCGGTAGGGCTAAAGTCAGCTGAATGTCCAGCCCTAGTAGGGTGGAACCTGAGATAGGAACCAACAACCAGGCTGACTAATGGTGGGGTGACTTGGCATGTCAGAGTGCCCCTCCTGGGAGTGGGGTCAGGACCATTCTGTACCCTGCAGCTTGACTGAAATAGACCTATTCTCTATCTATACGCACACATTCTTTTTTAGGGTACCTATTTGAGGTATGGTTTTTCATTTTTAATAACAGAATTTAGTTAGATCTCCAAGTGTTCATTTTTGTATCTTCTGTAGAATATGGTGCCAGTGGATTTAATAAATTCTTACTTGATACATAAAGATGACAAAGATTGAAAGTTAATTCCTATATAAATTCCAAGCTTAGCTTTTTTTTTTTTTTTTTTTTTTTTTTTTTTTTTTTTTTTTGCCTTCAGTTTAGTAAAAGGAAGAAAGTGCTGCGCTGTCTGGTCTGTTTTATCCAGTTTCACATTTATTTAAAATGACATACATGACCTAGGTAGATCTCCATTTTGTAGGATAAGAAAATTTTGCATGTTACCATCTTGTGGAATGATTAAGAGCTGCATGGTATTATCTCGTTTTGCCTATATAAAATGAGAAAGTTCATTTTATAGGAAGAGGCATTGTGCCTGACATATAGTAGGCACTTAATAAATATTCATTGATTGATAAAGCATCCTGGGTATGGCTGACAGCAACATTTGAGATTAGCAAAACTAAAAGAAACTATTAAAATCTCTGGCCATTGAAAAGTAATGTGCTTGTGCATGGTATTTTACTGCACAAAACTGGCTCAATATTTGCTGGGTCTTATGAGTATGTATATTGTTCCAAAGTGTACTATCTTTGCTCAGGCATATTAAACTTAAACCTTTGGAATTTTAGGGTAACATCGACCCTTAGCATTTAATATTTATGATGCTAATGAGTCAGCATTGAACATTGACATTTAAAAAACTTGTCAAGAAAGTGGCTGAAACTTCTTTGAAAAGATTTTTGTGATTGAAATGATGGTGTGGTGCAAAGCAATTAAATAATGTATATCATTTTGATCTTTGTGATCTCGTTTTCTAGAATCTTCAGAGAGAAGTGTCTACAGTTTTAATGTGCACTTGCAAGCAGAAGCTGCACTTAGTTTTAGAGGTGAGGTGAGTTTTAAAAGAATTCTGTCTTGGATGGTTCATCATTATCATGGAGGGGAGAAGGGAAAACTTGACTACATTACATGCAGCTTGGGGGGAGGTGTTCTGTCTCACATTCTGTCCTCCAGCAGCAGGGAGTTTTGTTGCATTAAATGAATAGAAGATAACTGGATGAGTGAGGAGCCATCGTCACTCCTGAAACTAAAGGGCTTATTTTGAGCTGGGTTTCTCAGTTCAGGGAACACCCCCCAAAAAAAGAAATCATAGTTGCCTGTCACACATATAAAGTGTCTGCTGTGATGAAATGCATTTTCAGTCCGTGTTTCAGCTGATTACCCTGATTGCATGCATACTCTGAGCAGACTAGAGCCAGAAATGAACACTTTAGGAAATGTGGTTGGTTTTATTCCTAGACTTAAAGGTCTAGTTAGCGATCTATACCAATTTCTAACTTTTGTGGCTGTAATACCATATTGTAAAACCATATCATGGTAACAATTTCCCTTCTAAACGAGGACATTTGTTTCTTAGAAATGAGTGACATTTATTTTGAAGTTTTTATTTTTATGAGTTTGCAGTATTTTTTTTTTAAGCCCTTACCTTCCTGACTCCAAGGCAAGAAGAGTGGTAAGGCAATGGGGGTCAAGTGACTTGCCCAGGGTCACACAGCTGGGAAGTGAGGCCAGATTTGAACCTAGGACCTCCTGTCTCTAGGCTGGGTTCTCAATCCACTGAGCTACCCAGCTGCCCCCCAAAACTAGAGCTACAAAAAGTTGTCCTGCAGTACTCTTGATAATTAAATAGAAGAAATAAGTGAATGAAGGAAAATTCACTTATTTCTTCTATTTAATTATCAGGCACCCCGTCGAATGCTGAGGAGATATGACTTCAACAAACACCAATAATGAATATTTTCAATTTTACATGATTATAAGAAACTGAATCTTAGAAAAATATGTATTAAATTTAATGTGGTAGAAGTTTCATTGATATTTTTTGGTCGTTGCTATCTTGTAAATGACTACTACTTCCTTGTAACAAGTATAATCTAGCAAAATAAATTCATATATTGAACATGTCTGAAAACTTAAGTCTAAATCTGCCTTTAATACCTCTGCCAAAAGGTGGAAGTTTATTTTGTCATCAGTTTTCTGTAGTCAATCATTTTATCAATATTTTCTGATAGAACAAGAGTATCCCTTGAGAAAGTTGGGCTTGGTATGTTTATTTCATTTGTATTTTGGGCGGGGGGATAAAAGTTGGCTGGTGTGTGCGAAGGTGACCTCACATTTTTTAGAGAAAAATGGAGAATCATAGTACTAACACTTAGTAATCTTTTGTAGCTTTTGGCCTTTTCTTTTGCAGAGAAGAGACTGAAGCTATAACCAAAATTTCTCCACCTGGATTACTTAGTAGTGGATTCCATGATTGAAAGCCAGCCCTACTGATATGACAAAAAAGGTTATCTGCTGCCACAGAAGAAACTGATGGAATCTGAAAGCAGTTTGAAACATGCCATTCTTCACTTTACTTCCTCTGAATTTTTCTCTAGTGTAAGCATTATGTGTCTCCTTTCACAATATATGAACATAGAAATAATGTAGTTTCTGATAACATGTACAATCTATATCATATATTACCTGCCCTTTTGAAGGAAAGAGGGGTGGGAGAGAAGAGAGAACATGGATTGCAAAATGTCAGAAAATTATTAAAAATTGTATTGACATGTAATCTGGGGGGAGGGGAATGAAAACTAGATCCAAAAAACCATGGATCACTCATAGTGCTAAGCAGACTAAGCTTTAGGTCCTCCCAAAATACTCACTTCTAAAGAAAGTTTTAAAAAATCTTTGTAGTAAGATTTTTGTCTTAGATGTTCTATCCTTGCAAGCTTAAAATGGAGATATTCAAGAAGTTGGGTGGCACTGGATCTCAGATGCCTCTTAACCTGCAACAGAGCTGAAAACTTAGTGTTACATACTGGTTTTTTAAAAGTATGTATTTTTTTCTGTTACATAATGAAGCTAGTTTGAATAGCTTGGGAGAATTTTTCTATCAAGAAAGTGATTACCACTAAAACCTTTTTTTGGCATTCATCAGTAAAGAACTTAATAGTAATGAAATTTGGTAACCCATGTACAAACTCTAGATGGATCTTGTTTTATACGACCAATATTTTCCAAGCCCCTTTGAGTAAACTAAAAATCACATAATAGTGAACCCCATTATTTAGTAATTAATGTTACTTATTAAAATGCCTTGGCACTTAAAAACTTTTCTCAGACTTATGAAGGGCTAGCAAACTCTTGTGCTTTAACTAGAGTTAAAGAATCAAAAGCACTGCTCAAACCTGGACATTTGGAACAAAGACTGATGAACTAATGTTTGGTGCAATACAATATTATGAGACACTAACTAGCTTCACAGTTAAAATTTTTTTAAATTTTATTTTTCTGTCCTTTTTTCTCCCATATTCCATTTACCCAAGTTTGTAGAGTTGGAAAACTAGATCCTACTGTAATCCTAACTTGCTAACAATCTCTTTACTATTTTCTTTTCCTTTCTTCCTTCTCTCTGTCATTAGAAGAAACAATGCTTTTGCTAAAACAAATTTCCAAATTGGCTATGCCCAAAAATATGTCTGTTCTCTACCCTGAGTCCAATTTTTCTCCTAGAAGTAGGTAGCATGCATTGTCATTGGTCCTCTGGAATCACAGGTGATCATTGAGTTGATCAGCATCCTTTAAGTTTATCAAAGTTTGACTATACAGTGTTATCACATAAATTATTTTCCCTTCACCCTGCATCAGGCCATAGAAGTTCTCCGATATTTTCACAAAGCCATTTCCTTTTAGTCCTTACAGCACAATATTAATCCATAATAGTCATCTTCCACAATTATTTAGCCACTTCCCAATTGATAGATAAGCACTTCCATTTATCAGCTCTTGTCCTCACAAAAGGTGCTGCTATAAATATTTATGCATACATGAGTCTTCCCCTTTTTCCCTTGGGATACAGATAAACCAGTGATACTGCTTGATCAAAGGATGTGCATTCCTTAATCATTTCTTTAGCACATTAACAATTGCCTTCCTGAACTGTACTGTAATTTGCTTTGCCAGTCCTTTGTTGATGACTGTCCCCTCAATTTACAGTTCTTTGTACAAAAAAACATTTTTTAAAAAGTATATTTAAGATATATACATTATAGATCCCTTCCTTGATATCTTTAGGGGCATAGATAGGCCTATTAGTATTCATTGGAACAAAAGATACGTATATAGTTTAGTAACTTGGGGAATAGTTCTAAATTGCTTTCTAGATAACAGGCAAGTTTACAGCTGTGCATTAATATATTAGTGTGTTAAATAGCGTGACATTCAGATAGCGTGCATTAAATAGTGTGATATTTAGTTAGTGTGAGTTGGAATCTCAGTTGCTTTACTTTGCTTTTCTCCGATTGATTATCTATTCTCTAATTGGAACATTTTTTTGTCATGGCTCTTGATAGTTTAGATTTCTTCCTTGAAAATTGCTGGTTCATAGCCTTTGGACTATTAACAATTTTGTCTATCGTCTTTAAGCTTAATGTATTCTTAAGATAATTTTGTTGAAATCCAGATGGCTGTTCCTCTCATTGCTTTTGAGTTTTGGCAGTGGGATTTTAGGCCATCACAGATCAAACCTGGTCTTTTCTTCACTCAGGGCACCATTGGATGGGTTGGCCATCCGTTAGTGCTTTCTGAATTTTGCGGGGCCAGACATTTATAAGGCTAACCTGATCTAATAACATGGAATATTCCTTAGCTTATAAATGAGACAGCCGGTCTTTTAAATAAAAGGTAAGGGGAAGGCAAGGAATTAGTTTGAATTAAACCTAGCAATTAAAACTTAATAATTTTGTATAGCTTTTTATTATAGTTATATAAACTTAACTAGACACTTGGGTGAATTTGAAAGATTGCTTTTTGATTTTCAAAGTTTTTTCCTTTTCAGAATGAAGATAGCACTTTTCACCTACAGCTTTAAAAATAGAAACTGACCATTCTACAGCAGAACTAAAAATGGATGAATCATCTTGCATAGATAAAGCATGGAATATGATAAAATACCTTAAAATTTGCCCTTGATGATTAGCAAGGGCAAGGATTGTAAATTAAAGTATCTGAATAAGTCTTGAACTTTTTTGCTTGTATTTTAAGTGGTACAACTGTGTATAGCTTATTAATATTTTATAATTACTTGAGTTCATTGCAACTACATGTCTAACCAGGAGAATAGAACTAAATTGCTATAAGTTTTTCCCCGCCATGTCTGAATATGGTGCTCCAAGATAACTTTTAAGTGTTTACTTTATGATATACATAAATTTCTGTGTACATGTCTATTTAACATAAAAGTTTAGGAATTGCTTCTATGTGAGAAATTTACAGTGGAGGATTTGCCTAATGTTCTTAACATAAAATTTTCAGAAGGCTATTCATTTGACCTGTTTTTGTTCTATAGAACCAGAACAAATTTGGATGTTCTCAAGAGTATTTTGTGTTGAACTTGAAAATTAAGCTATATTTATTAATACATTTAGTATTAAACATGTTTTTTTTAAGTGACTGAATTGCCTGTGTCCGTAATTTTGGGACTTGGAAAACTTTAAAAGAAGACTATTTCAAGTTAGTAAAAAGAGTGAAAATACAAGGAAAATGAAACATTGTGACTTGTGAACTAAAATCTTATTAATGCTCCCCACCAAAAATCAACTTTTTTGTACTTTATTGTCACTGGTAGTTATTCTAATCGATAAGGCTTAAAACTTTGCAAACGTTTTCTAAAAAAAAAAAAATCCTTACCTTTTGCCTTAGATTCCATATTATGTTTTCATTCTAAGATAAAGAGGAATAAGGGCTAGATTGGGATTAAGAGGGTCATACAACTTGGAAGGCTAAATTTGAAATCCAGATCCTATGGACTCCAGACCTGGAACTCCATCTACTGAGCCACCTAACTGCCCCAATCCTGAAATCATTTTTGCCTTTCATGCCCTTTGTCCAATAAATCCTGCTGTTACTACTTTACAATCCTTACTCATTAAAATTCAATATTACAAGTTTTTATTACTTATCTTAGTTGTATTACTTATCCCTTTCAATGTCCTCTTGATGGCTATTGCTTATTATAAAGAAAAATAAACCCTTTGTGTTTTCAACTTCTACCAATATGCTGTTGCCATATATGATAATTTGTACTGTACATAGATGAAATCTTAACCTGCTGAAATTGATATGACAACAGGTAGAACCTCCTTTTGCTATAACTAAAATGGTCTAGTCTTTTCATTTATATGGAAGATGGGAGGAGAGACTAGAATGAGACAGTTTAATTAGAAGCTAGTGCAGTAGTCCAGGGCCTGAACCAGGATAGTGCCCAGTGAGAAGGGGATGGGTGCAAACTTGGTTGTGGTATAATTGACAAAGTTAGCATATGATTGGATGGGAAGTGTAAGGATGGTGAGAGAAAAAGTTGTTTTTGGATTTGTTAATAGTGACCTGAACAGAAACTTAAGTCTGAAGGATATTTTTGGCAAGATGAGTTCTGTTTTGAACATGTTGAATTTGTCATGGTCTGGGTCATCTAAGTAGATCCTTAACAGGTGATTGAAAATGTAGAAATGATGAGCAGAAAATACGGATTTAGAAATCATTCAAAGTTATTAATAAATTAAAACATAAAATTATAAAGGTTGGTAATGTAGAGAAAAGCATTGGGATGAATAAGCATATGGGATCTAGGGTACAAACAAAGGATATGACCTTTGGCACTAAGTACTACTTTTTCTTTAAAGAACAAAAGAAAAAGTAAACAGGATAAGTGAAGTTAGAAAGTTTTAAGTTAACCTCTGAGAAGAGAGTGGAAGTTATTGCTGAGGGAGATGTACAGTGTCTTATGGCGCTCAAGGAGAGGTTTAGAATAGCTGCTGAGGGATGGATGTATAAGTTGGGGAAAAATCAGTACACTGAAGTGGTAGAGTTGATATCTAAAAGTTCCACTTACAAAAGTTATTAAAGGGATGATAAGGAAACTAAATCATGCCATACAATGTTTAGAGAGTCTCATTTAATCTCTAGTCCGGCATCACCAGCATCTACTTGCATGACACATTGGCATATCACTGTCTCCCCAAAACGACTACCCAACCTTTACAACAAAAAAATACTTGTCAAAATTTTTTGGTTGTCGAGGTCACCCTTTCATTCTTGTCACTTCCAATTTTGCAAATTCATAATCATCCTTTAATTCTTTACTGTCATCCTCTCAACCTACATAGCCACCATCCTAATTCAGGGCCTCATCACTGCTTTCCTGGAATATTTACAGTGTTTTCTAATTGGCCTCCCTGCCTCTTGCCTCTTTTCTCTCCATATTGTTACCAAAATATCTTCCTTAAAGCACAAGTTTAACTATCTAAGGAAAGGAAGAAGTTTAAATAGTTCCCTTTTCACATTTGAATTAAAAAATACCGCTGTGTCATTTAAAGTCCTCAACAATGTGATTTCAGTTTACAATTTCGGGGACTATTTCATAGTACAAAAAAAGCCAGCATTCTAATCTAATCTTCCAGCTAAACTGGTCTGCTTCTTGTTCCTCTTGATTTGACAAAACCTCTACCTACACACTAGCACCTGTGGCTGGAATGCATGCTCTTTTCACTTCTATTTCATATCCTTAGGATTTTTTTTTGTTATTTTTCTTTTACCAATTACATGTAATAAATTTCCACATAACTTTTCTGAAGCTATATAATCCAAATTGTGTCCCTCCCTTTTCCCCTCCTTGCTCCAGGAGCTGGCAAGCAATTCAATCTGGGTTATACATGTATTATCATGCAAAACTTACATATTCATTTTAAGTGAAAAATCTTATAAAACCAAAAACGCCAAACATATACCCAAATAGACAAGTGAAAAATTGAATACTTTCATCGACATACCTACTCCAGCAGTTCTTTAAAATCCTTAGTTTCAATGAATGATCAAGTGCCTTTTCTAAAAGAATACCTTTTCTGTTCATTTTAGACCCAAGTGCTTGATTTCTCCCTCATTAAATTGTATTTACTTGTCTTTGTAAATGCTATGCCTCATATAGCATGTTAACTTCTTGTATCCTCAAGGACTTAGTACAACACCTTGCACATAGTGGATAATTAATGAAATCATAATTGAATTGAAATTAGGGAACAAAAGTTGATAAGAGTCCCAAGAATAAACTATAAATATAACATTTTTTACATATCAAGATCTTTATTATAAATACCATAATAAGCTTTATTACATAATATTCAAGGCATCTTGAATTTCTAACTAGAGATCAGACTCTATTTAGTTCTGGGTATATGAAATATTTCCTAAATCTGTTTTGTCATCTAAATAACCTTTATTCACTTGCAAAAATGTATTTTTATAGTCTTAACTATAACCACCCACCTGGTTAAGTGAAATCAACTCAAGTATTTTGGAAATCTTTACATCATTTTAATCTTCAAACCTATTATGTAATTTATTTAACCAACTTATTATATAGTTGACCATGGAAAGCTCCTTCTTTTGAATTTCGCACAAACTACCAAAACTACCAATCATCCATTAACTTATAAGGTGACAATTATCATGAAAGCACAAATAGGACTCATCAGTAATGTAATGTTCCATCTCCATTTTGTGTTTTTAAAGGCTTTTTCACTTCTTAATGGTAGTGCCTTCATCATTAGCTCTAATTTATTCTTTATGTATCTTGTTTTGGGTAGTTATATGGTGAAGGGGATAGAGTGTTGGGCCTGGAGGCAGGAAGACTTATCTTCCTGGGTTCAAATCTGACCTTAGACAATTAAATTAGCTAAGGCTAGTAACCCAGGCTAATCCATTAACCCAATTTTCTTCAGTTTCTTCATCTGTAAAATGAGCTGGAGAAGAAAATGGCTGACTACAGTATTTCTGCCAAGAAAACTCCAAATGGCATCAGAAAGGGTTGGGCATGAATGAATGAATGAATAAATCTTGTTTGTATAGTTTGCATGTTTTCCATTAGTATAAGTTTTTTGAGAGCAGAGGCCATTTTTTGCTTGTTTTTGTAGTTTTTAGCTCAGTGCCTGGTATGCAGTAGTGCTTAATAAATATTTGTTGTTAACTTAGAACAAAAAGACAAGTGTGGCATATAATTAGAATTTTACTGGTTTAGTTTCTGGAATTATACCAGGATTGGATTTTAGTTTGGGCTGAGCCATTGATTGGCTATGTGATGCAAAGTCACCTAAATGTTCTTCTTCAACTATAAAATTCAAGGGTTATACTAGATAATCTCTAAGATCCCTTTTCAGATATTAAATTGTAGGTATTTAGAGTAGGAATTTTCTTACACATGGGCATAGAATCTAACTAGAGTATGTGTGTATGGATAATGTTTTGAATTGTGTATGTGGCTTTCAAAAAGCAGTAGTTAAGCCTTGTGCTAATGGAGGGCCATGCTTATTAAGGGAAAAGAGGGTATAGATCTTGGGGCATAAATGTTTTACAGAAAACTTATAATCAGGCTTGTGGCACAAGAAGAGTGAGTTGAGAGAAAAATTATCATTCTTATTTACCTAAGTATTAAAACCTTGTGAACGAGGTTATTTCTGATTATTATCTTGTGGCTTCACAACAGAAACGGAAATATGGGAATAGTAGTATGGAAAGGTAATTGTATTTGTTGTAAATTATATTTCCATTTTCCTTTTCTTAAACCCTTACTTTCTGTCTTAGAATCCACACAAAGTATCAGTTCCAAAGCATTAAAGGAGTAAGGGATAAGTAATTGGGATTAAGTGACATGTAGCATTGCAAGTAGAAAGTTTCTGAAGCCATATTTGAACTCTCATCTCCAGGTCTGGTTCTCTAACCACTGAACGCCTAGCTGTCCCCAAATTGCAATTTTTCTTTTGTCTAATTTCATCTTGTTATTTCACAAACTATCATTGCATAAATTTATTAATAGATTTTCTTCTCATGTCAATCAATGACAAAGTTCTGTTTTATATAATATATATACATATATATAGAAATATTTATGTAGTCTTAAAAAATAGTAGGGATGACCTGCTCTGTAAACAAGTTCCTACTTAGCAATGAACCATATAAATAATGTATAGTGCCTTTAAGTCACTAACATTGGTTGAGGACACAAATAAGCACAGGATAATTTGTTAAAGAATTTAATAGTGGAAATAAGCTGTATAAAACAAAAATGCAAGGCAATATTTAAATCCCAAAAGAGTGCTTCGGGAGGCCCATGTATCACTTATTAATGTCCATCCTGGGATGCAAAATGAAACAGCCCCTTTTCAGTTTAGGGTAATGCCACCCAAATAGGTAAGATCTGAGCTGTCTTGAAAGGCAGGTCTGGACAAAAAATCTGGACAAAAGTTTAAAGAGGATTACAGAAAAGGAATAAAAGTAGAAATCGGAGCAATTCATTTTGAAGACGGCCATTTCGGCTGTAGCAGGATATCGGACTGTAGGAAGTACATCAGGTTCAACGGGCATATGATCTTATCCACATACTTGTTTCTTTGCGTAGGTAAGCGGACAGCGCGCAAGCAAGTTGGCGCACGCGCAGTACAAAACCCTGGGTGGCGGCTCCAGGGTGCTTACCGCATGCGCAGCGAGGCAGGTGGGCGAGAGTAGGCGGGACGAGGGAGAAGACGTACTCTTCGCGGCTGAGGGAGGGCCTTTTCCCGCTTTTTCTCTAACGGCAGGCTCAAGTAAAGTCTTAATTTTAACTCTTTTTTTCCCGGTGGTTTTAAGTCGTCATGAAGTACTGGAGGCAGCGTTCAAAACCCTTCCACTCAGTCAAGCTCCTTAACCCCCTCCCCCGCTCCTCAACCCCCTCCCCCGCCCCCCACC
>NC_058131.1:556969974-557060486 GCF_016433145.1 Gracilinanus agilis | reverse complement strand
CCCCGCCCCCCACCCCGACCCCTCCACCTCAGCATTATGCGCCGTCGTGGAAATCGCTCCTTCTGATGGAAAGTCTCCGAGTGGGCCCCCTCTCTCCCCTGCCAACCCAAAGGGAGACCCCTCTGGCTGCGGCCTAGTGAGCTTTATCTCAGCCTCTCACCCTCACCTGCTGCTCCCCACTGGACTTCTGGGCCTTGCTCCTTGTAAAAGCTTAATAGGATTCTAGTTCTAGAGTTGGAAGGAACCCCTGAGGCCTTCCAGCCCAACCCTCTAATTTTACAGATTAGAAAAATAGGTCAGTCACAGGATCATAGATTTAGAATTGGAAGGAGTTTATAGAGCCCAGCAACCTTCTCTCATTCCATCCCCAGCCTTCTTTTACACCATCCTCTCACCATTGTTTGATGGTGGGAAAACTTAAGTTCAGGAAGGTTGTGACTTGCTCCAGGTCTCTCAGGTAGTTAAGGTCCTTTGGTCCTTTCATTCTACCATGTTTTATGAATTGAATTGAAAATTAGGCTGCATATTTACAATGACCCAGTTATTAGGGCAATTAACAATAGTTCCCATGGAACTATGCCAGCTAGTGAGGACATATGGGCTATAAATTGCTTGGGAGGGGATGGTTGATGTCTGCTACTTGGTTGAAGCAAGTATGAGTTTTAGCAAAATGTATCAGTTTCTCATTAAAATAAATAAAACAAAAAAAAATTTCAGTCAGTGTAGTGTTATAGTTTCAGATGTGAGTAGGGGCAGGGTGTCTAATCTTAACTGGGATTGCCTTTTAAGAACTAAGAAAACCAGGCTATAAGACTGGTGGATAAGTAGTAATTAGCTTTGGGATAAAATACCAGTTATGTAAGTTAAAAGCAGGCAACTTTCCTCTCAACTCTGCTACTGAACATCTGTATAGTCTCTGGGCCCTGGTTTACCCATTAGGAAAAAGAGAGAATAGGATTCAAATTGGAAGATACCTAGAGATCATCTAATTCATTTTTCTCATTTTATGTAAAAGAAAGCAGAGGTCCTGACTTTAAATTCCTGTTTCAATGCTAATAGTCTATGATTCTAGATATTTTGTCTCTCCTATTTGTAAATGGTTGTCTGTGTCCACAGCATTGTTGTCCAATTTAAAAGCTAAAATTTTAAGTGTTATTGTCAGTGTGTGTTTTTCAAAACTTAATGCTATTTTATTTGAATAAATAAATCATATTTGGTGATAATGAAAATCAGCTAATCCAGTAGTGTTGCATTTTTTTTTATGATGTGCAGCAATCAATCAGATTAACTTTCAGGGTAAATGGTATCAGATGGCTTACACTGACAGAACTTGGACTGGTTGGGATTATAGTTCTAGTTTAACTGCTACATAGCTATGTGATCTTGGGCATGACAATTTTTCTGAAACACAGTTTTATCATCTAAAGTAACAGGTCTGAACTAGATGATCTTTAAGATCTCTTTCCACTTTAAATTTAGGATCTCATCATCTCTACAGTGTTATCTTGTTCTAGAATTAACATTCTAGAGCCATATGTGGATGTTGTTCAAGGAGATTGATGTTAAGTATTTTAAAAGTAACAGCAAATATTTCAAAATAAATTCTGAAATATATACTTGTGTTAAAGTCTTGCTTAAACTGAAATCCATACTTAATGTTCTTTTTTCTTTCTTTAAATCCTTACTTTCCATCTTAGAATCAATACTACGTATTGGTTCCAAAGCAGAAGAGTGGTAAGGGCTAGCTAGTCAGTGGGGGTTAAGTGATTTGCCCAGGGTCACATAGCTAGTGTCTGAAGTCAGATTTGAATCCTGGACCTCCTGACTCTAGGTCTGATTCTCAATCCACTGACTCATCTGGCTGTTCCCTTGATAATCTTTTGATATGTGTCCCTTTTGAGGAAATGAATTCTAAGTATTTTATCAAATAATATGAAATGAAACATTTGTTGTGGGTACCCAGGAAGAATGCTTTATAAATCTTTTTAGGTGTGTATGTACATGTGCATATTTGTGTGTGTGTCTCCTGGATGGAATTATTGGTTGCTTCATGGCAGCGTGATATAGGAGAAAGAGAAGGGAACAAGCATTCACTAAATGCTAGCTATGTTCCAGGCATTGTGCAAAATATTTCATGTGATCTACTGAAGAAACCTGTGAGGTGCCATTATTATCCTCATTTTACAGCTGGGGAAATAGGCAGAGGATAAGTGACTTGCCCAGGGTCATACAATTGGTAAATTTCTGAGGCTGGATGTGGACACAGGTCATCTTGACAGTAGGCCTAACTTTCAATCTAGTGTGCCATCCAGCCACCTCAAAAAAGGAAAAGGAAAAAAGGGTGGAATTTGATATTAGAGTACCTGGGTTGGAATCCCATTTCTGCTACCTAATACTTGTATAGCCTTGGATAAATCACTTAACCTGTCTGGATCTCAGTTTCCTCATTTAAAAAATTGGGGATTAATGAAAATAGATAGTTTCTAGTTTTCTTCAAGATATAAAGCTATTACTCTGTGATAAAACACACTCCAGTAGAAATAGAAGGGAGCTGAGATCTTCTAGTCCATATTTTATAGATGAAGAAACTGAGGCCAGGAGTGATAAATTGATATTAAAAATATAGATAATTAGTGGCAGAACCCAGTCTCTTATCTTTCAGTTCAGTATGCTTTCTGTTATAAGAGTTTGCTCAGGGTGGTACTGTCTTATAATTTTTTTCCCATCCTGCCCTTGTAGACAGAGGAAACTCAGTGTTGATTGCCATGAAAAGTACCAAATGGGCTTGTTAGTCTTATCCCTTCTTCCATTTTTCTGTCTTGAAAGTTTAATTGCATATCTCATTTGGTTCCTCCTTAGAATTCCTTTTGGCATTTTGGAGCTTTGAGAAAATCATTGTCACTACTGTAATGTCTATATGTGAAGATATGCTGCTCTGTAATTATCGCAAGTGTCGCATCAGGCTCTCTGGCTATGCATGGGTAACTGCCTGCTCACACATCTTCTGTGACCAGCATGGCAGTGGTGAGTTCAGTCGATCTCCAGCTGTCTGCCCAGCCTGCAATAGTACCCTTTCTGGTAAGCTAGACATTGTTCGAACAGAGCTCAGTCCCACAGAGGAGTACAAAGCCATGGTATTGGCAGGATTGAGACCTGAAATTGTTTTGGACATCAGCTCTCGAGCACTGGCCTTTTGGACATATCAGGTAAATTGTTGCTGTTACCCTCCCTTTATAGAGATTATGACTTGAGCTATCTTTGAGGACTTTCTTGTTTGCTAATTAATGTATGTATATTTCTTCTTATTCATTTAAATCATGAACTTTTTGAGAACTCTACTTTTTTATTTTGAAATGCTATATACTTTTGAGCATGTTATTATGTTCTATATATGTATTTAGTTGAAAACTATCCAGACTTTTTTTATGATGATGTTTGCACATTTCATAACAATATGAAATAATATCACCATCATATACTGGTATAATGTAATAAAAAAGGAATATGCATTATTTTAGTAGGGGATCTGTAATGATAAATATGAGATATAAAAGAATATGGGATTATTCTCTGATTTTACAAAATAGTGTGATGGAGCAACAAAGATTTTTTAATGGCCAAAGAGAATCAGTAAAGAGAAATGGCATGATTATTTTGCAATTATAATAAAGCAGTAGATCTGTGAATCCACATTTTTGATTTTTGAAATGTAAACAAATTCAATTAGCCTTATTTTAAGAACTGTAATCAAAAATCATGATAGATCCTGTGAGTTAGGTAAACACTCTAGCTCCATTTTTATAAAAGGGATGCTAAGGCACAGAAAAAGACAACATGACCATGAGATAATACTTCTTGTGTCAAGCCGACTTTATATGCAAAATTTTTCCAGATGTATCTTAAAATAGATCATTATAGAGCAAAATCTCAATTGTAAAAGTGGTATATCTGATTTTGCATATGTAGCATTGGGGACTAAAAGGAAATAGCAAATGATATAATATGTGGTAGGCAACGTTAAATAAATGAACAGTGAAAAGAACAGAGCTAAAAAGCAGAGAATCTTTCAGTCTTGTGCTGAAATGTTTAAAAAGTATCCAAGTACAAACCTGGTTTCTATGAATGTCACAGAAAAGGAATTCTTAATTTCTGTCATGATGATAAGAGGGAGTGGTCTCTAAGACAGCTCATAAGGCAAGCAAACCCATCAGTGGGAGTAGAATGATTTTGGAAGAACAAAAAAAAAATGCTGAGGCAGAAGAACAAATATCAGAACAAAATCAAGGAATATAAAGATGGAAGAAGGCTTAAGATTTCTTTAAAAACAACAACAAAAAACAAATGGAGGGGAAAACTTGGTGATACAATCTTGAATCATTTGTTTCCCAGTAAAGAAAAAAATTTGGTTGAATACCATAATGAATATATTTATAATTTCATTAGTTAAAGGTAAGTTCCAGGTGAGGACTCCACCCCCCCCTTTTTTAAACTTTTACCTACTGTTTTAGAATACATACTTAGTATTGGTTTTAAGGCAGACAAGCCTTAAGGGCTAAGCAATTGAAGTTAAGTGACACAGCTAGGAAGGGTATGAGGCTATATTTGAATCCAGGACCATTTGTGTGCAGGCCTGGTTCTCTACTGAACCACCTAGCTATCTTTGGGAACTACTTTTTTTTTTTTTTTTAACTTTTTTTTTTAAACCCTTAACTTCTGTGTATTGGCTCCTAAGTGAAGAGTAGTAAGGGTGGGCAATGGGGGTCCCAGGGTCACACAGCTGGGAAGTGTCTGAGGGCAGATTTGAACCTAGGACCTCCCATCTCTAGGCCTGGCTCTCAATCCACTGAGCTACCCAACTGCCCCTGGAAACTCCTTTTAGTTGCCTAGAATAATGAAAGATTAAGTCTCCAAGGTCACTGTATGTGTCTGTATTGGGGACTTAACCAGATCCTCCATGTTCAGAGGCATGCTTTCCATTGACTATAATACACTGCTTCTCACCTAACTATCAGCTTCCAATAAATTATTGCCACTTACTGAAAATAGTGGAAACAAGACCAAGTACAAATACATAGGATTCTTTGTTGGCTTCCTTTTGAAATTGGAGTTCATCTCACCCAGGTATATAGTTGTAAATTTGCAGAGCTTTATGTTTCAGAAGAGAGTCCTTTATGAACCCAGGAGGAAGCATTTACAGTCACACATATACATGCACTAGTGTGAATTACATAAATCCATTCAGCAAGGACCAGAAATTAAGGAGAAGAATAACATAAAATATTCTGAAAAGCAAGAGAATTTTATTTTCAATCCAAGGTTACTTATTCTGCAAAACTGAGTATATTGTATGAGGGGATCATATGATTCTTCAGTGAGATTAACACCCCCCCCCCAAACAACTTTTAAATATTTCATGATGAGAAATACAGAGCCAAGAATGTGCTTTGCTATGGTAGTTTTGGATTTATTTTTAGTTGCTTTTTTTCAGTGATGAAGTTCAGGTTTCTATTAATAGTTTGGTATCTTCTTCTTTGACAGATATCTTGAGAATCATCCTGAAAATTCTCTTGTTTCTAGTTCAGTTTCCTTTTGTATATACTTTGGTTAAGGTTTTTTTTTTTTTTCCCATCTTGATTTTCTTTAGGGCCATTTCTATTTCTTCATAAAGTATTTTGGAGATTGAAAAGTTAGAGTCCAACTGTCATTAATGGAGAAAATAATTTGTTGTGGATCCTAACATATCTTTTCCATTTATTTATGGTCATCCTTCTAATCCAGGCCTTTAGTGTTTTAAGAGAATATCTGACTTAATTGATTCTTATACTAAACTTACTATAAACTAATTTTCCCCATCATTGCTTCTCATTGTGTTTTGTAAAATGCCTTTGCTCATAATTTTTCCCTGTCCTCCTCCTTGAGGTTTTTTTTTTCTGCCAGATTTTACAATCAATTTTATACTCCAAACCAGTTTTTAGCCTTTATTGATATAGCTCTATGCTTGGCAAGGAAACCAACCCAAATTCCTCGTCTCTAAAATGGATGAGTTGATCTAATTGTCTTCTGGGGCCCCTTCTAGTGCTAGATCAGTGAATACATGAACTGCTTTTAAGGAATAATATTAGTCTCCTTGGATATCAATTTCTTTATATATTTCCCACGTTGAGCTTCAACAGCTTTAAAAAAGAATAATATGTTAGAATTGCCTCAATTGTATGACCTATTGTTTTGTTTTCATTCTATTTTGGCATTAATGTTGATGTTTTTTCAAACCAGTCAATGGTCTATTTATACATAGGTAGCTCATTTGGAAATTACTCCTACATCTGTTAGATAGTTATTTCCTATTAGAATATAGTCACTTTCACTGTTTATGGTGATTTTATTAGGTGTTTTACCATGTACGAAAAAATTGATAATTTTTTTCTTGGAGAAAATATTCATCAATGTATAGGCACAAGTCACAAGGTGTCATCTCTAAACCTGTGAGCTTTTGTATTTCTTATTTTGAAACATGTTTTCTCATATAATTTCCTTCATCTTCTCCATGCTCCACCTTTGTGTTAAGGTTACTATGTTAAGGAATATGTTCATTTATTTTGGAAAGTGTTATTAAATCCTTCTTAGAATCAATCTCCCTTGTTTTCTGGAATAGATTTTGGTGCATAAGATGCTATTATATAATACTTCATGATGATCTTTCTGTTAGTACTTATCATGAATAGTGCAAGATAAAATGATCAAGTGTCCTATGGAATGGTGTTTTTTCTTGCATTTGGATACATAAGACAAACTCTGTCAGCTCCTTCATTTGCTTCTCCAAGGAAAACTCATTGTGCTATCTTTCCATTTACTTACTTTTTTCTTCTGATTTAATTTATAGTGAGAATGTCATTGTTGATATGATTCACTTCTTTTAGTTCTAAGCCTATTGATTTCTGGACAAAGATCTCATATTTAGATGTTAACAGTGAAGTTATTTGTATTTTAGACATTCTAAAAACTCTGTGATTCATAGCAACATTGGCTCTCTTTTCTGCCACTATCACTGTAGAAGAAAGGTAAGGGTCCACATAGGACCATGGACTATTTTGTATTTTTTCCTATTTCATGTGTTTCCAGGACAAAAGTATCATTAAATGGATAGCCTTCTGGTTAGTAATGAGTATCTCCATACTTAACTACTTTGGTTCACAAAAAGGAGTTATATTCTCAAAATCAGTCTTTTGTCTTTTGCCCCTTAAAATAATAAATTCAAAATGAATAAATGAACTAAATATAAAATGTCACTGTTAAAAGTGAAAGAACAGTGAAAAGTTATACCTCTCACAACTGTGGCTTGGGAATGAATTTCTAGCCTACCAAAACATAGAAAATGACACCAAAAACTAAATGAACTATTTTTCCATGTAAAATAAAAAGCTTTTAGAGAAATAAATGAATTCACTAGTGACAAGAACAAAAGATAAGAATTAGGAAAAGACTTTTACACATATAACTCTGATAAATCTGACTTGTACAATCTATAGAGAATAGACACATATAAGATTAAATATCATTCCCCAATTGATAAGTGATTAATGATTATGAACAAAGGAAGAAAACAAACTATAAATAATCCTATTAAAAATGCTCAAAATTGTGACTGAGAGAAATGCAAATTGGAACATTCCTGAAATATTATATCACATACTAGATTGTCAAAAATAGCAAAATTCAGTGTTACTTGTGCTGTGGAAATTGCACAATTCATTGCTGGTAGAACTGTGAATTGGCTCAACTATTTCCAAAAAGATTATGAAATTATGCAAGAAATCTGGCCCCAGACACTTTTTAGCTGTGTGATCCTGGGCAAATCACTTAACTCTCATGGCTAGTCCTTGCTGTTCTTCTACCTTGGAGCCAATACTTGCCCTTGCTTATAAGATAGAAGCATGTATATTTCCCACAGCCATGGCATGGGACTGAAGCCTACCAAAATGTAGAAAATGGTATAAAAAACTAAATGGATTTTTAAAAAGTTAATTAATTAATTAAGAATACTTTGTCATGTTTACATGATTCATGTTATTTCCCTCCCCTCTTCCCTTCTTCCTCCCTGAGCTGACAAACAATTCCACTGGGTTATACATGTATCATTGTTCAAAACCCATTTCCTAAATGGACTATTTTTAGAAGGTAAGGGTTTTTTAAAAAAGTTATGCAGAGTGAAAAAAGCAGAACCAAAAGAATAATACACACAATTCCTACAATACAACTTTAAATGGCAACATAATTCAGATGGAAAACACTGAAGAATATTGGTACCAACTCATTGATATATCAGTTACTATGCTCTTTTTAGGTTGTTTTACTTAACTTTCTTTAGGGATTGCACAACTGAGGAAATTTAACTGGAAGCAAATTACAGTCTGCTATGGGTTTGTATGGTATATTGAAACATAAGTTATGAATGAAAAAATTTTCAGAGAAAAACAGGAGTATTTGCTTTTTCAAAAAGCAACAACTAGGAAAATATAACATTGGCCAAGGTTAGACTTATGAAATAATAACCATGCTTGACTTAGTTCTAGTGGTTAAAGTTATTAACTTAATAGCTTTCTTTTCTTTGGGATTTATTTCTCTTTGTCACTTGAACAAACTTTTACAACATAATGATGGTAAAATTTTCACTTTTTACTTTAATAACTTTTCCCTTTCTCTTTTTGAATAGGTGCATCAAGAGCGCCTTTATCAAGAATATAATTTTAGCAAGGCTGAGGGCCATCTGAAACAGATGGAGAAGGTATATACACAACAAATCCAGAGTAAGGATGTGGAGCTGACTTCTATGAAAGGGGAAGTTACCTCCATGAAGAAAGTGTTGGAGGAATACAAGAAAAAGTTCAGCGACATCTCTGAAAAACTCATGGAGCGCAATCGCCAATATCAGAAACTTCAGGGTCTGTATGATAGCCTCAGGTTACGAAACATTGCTTTTGCCAACCATGAAGGAGTCCTGGAACCAACCATGATTTCCCAGCCAGCTGCTTTTGGCTTCCCAACAGGTAAGAATGTTTGTGTGTGATAATGAGCAATGCCTATTCTTTAAACCAAGAGTTATATAATGAAGGTAAAGAAAGTCATTTTAGTTTCTTCATGACAAAACAGCCAATGTAATTTCTTTCCCTCTTTTTAGGAATTTCACTGATAAAACTGGAAGTACTCAAGTCTCTTCCTGTGTTCTACCCATGACAATGTACTGGTCTTGAAGTGTTTGATAGACCTTTATTACATATAGGCTAGCTTAATTGAAGAGTTAATATCTGTAGCTGATTAGACTTCTTTTAAGCAAAAGGGTACTGTCTGGTTCACAAGTGTTAAGAAACCATTGACTGTATATTTCAAAGTTTCTTCCAAGATATTTCCATTATAAATTATCACAAGCCCCCTGAAGAAAATTCTCTAGCCTCTTCCTCATGTGAAATTGCAACAGTGGCTGGCACTCTGTGTATGCTTTTAAGGACAGAGCTCAGTGACTAGGCCCTTGTACATGTACAATTAACCTAATAGTACTTCAGTTATTCTTCAGTGGTGCAGATCTCAATAAACCCATACCTTTTAATACTTGTTTTTAAGTCCTACTCATGGGGTCTACCTAATGTTATTAAGACTTTCCCTCTAGGTGTCCTGATGTTACTTGGGAACTACTCTAGTATGTGGCATATGGGTTGCCTTTTCACCTTTTTGGGGAAGCAATTACATCTGTGATATTTTTTCCTAATTGTTCATTTCTTTCCCTCTTTCAGGTATCTTGAGAATTCTTTCCATAATTGTATCAAAATTGTATCACCTCCAGCACAGGTCACCTCTTAGCATATATGGGGTTTGGCTTATCTGATCTCCACTTTATCATTTTTGTTTTCTTTAATGCCATTTTTACTCTCTTATAAAAGACATTGGCATTTGTGTTAAGAGTAAAGACAGTTCTTGCTTTATGTAAGTGGACCATTCTGCAGACCTCTACATAAAGTGATTTTTATGAAATGTGAATTAGGCAAATTTAGGGTTAGGGTTGGAGTCAGAGGGTTAGGGTTAGGGTTGGAATAGGTTAGGGTTTAGGGTTATAGTTTGCCCCTACCCATCCACTTCACTTAGCTTATATAACAAAATCGTACACAAAATAATACCTTTATGAAAACCACAGTGTACTAAAATTGTTGTTGTTCAGTGGTTTCAGTCATATCCAACTCTTTATGACCCCATTTAATATTTAATATTTTTTTTGGCAAAGATACTGTAGTGGTTTGCCATTTCCCTCTCCAACTTATTTAGACAAACAGGGTTAAGTGACTTGCCCAGAGTCACACAACTGTTAAACTCTGTACAATGATAATAAAATTATGAAATGAAATGTAAAATTGACAATAAAATATACACATTTCTGTACAGTAGTTAACATAGTTGTCCAGTATGTTGTCTCTTCTCTATTATTACATCTAGCCTTTATCACTGGTGGTTGGCTAAAATTTCTTTCATAATTCTTTATATAAAGTCAAATTTGCATAATGCAAATTTATGTAAAGTGAGAACTGTATAAATATGGTGCTAGAGTAACTCAGAGAAAAGAGTTTGTGGTAGAAATCTTGATAGACCTTTTACATTTTTCACCTCTTTGTTGTTTCTCCTGCTTTCATTATTAGATACTCTTAGGATATGGTTTAATTAGTTCTCATACTATACTTTTATAAACTTATTTTTTTCTACCATTCCTTCTTACTAATTTATGACACAATAGTGCCTGTGATCTTTTACCCTCTTTCTTTCTAAGGGCTTATAAATGATTTTATAGTTTAAACAAGTGTTGCCTTTTGATGTTCTCTTTAACAAGGAGATCAAGTTTTTGTTAGCTGAATTCGTTTCTAGATTCATTTAGCCTCCTTAGAGGCAATTTCTTTACATTGGTTAAATTTCCATAAGATATGATGGTAGTCAGTTTGGTCTAATATTTCCCATTTTTCAGTGTCAGTAGGTTTTAAAAGCTGTGTAGAGTGAGATGATTTTAGTTGTATTCCATATTTCTTCCCATTTTTATTCTTATATTCATTTTGATTTTTGTTCTAATGGTCTAACTGTAGCTATGCAGCTAATCTAGAAATGATTATCAATTAGCAATAAGTTTCCCCCTCTTTTTTTTGATATAGTAAATGTCATTGTTTTTTTGGTAATGTTATTAGGTACTTACCATGTGTATTACCTTCCAACTCTCTTGAATAAAATATGTCTAGGGATGAAATTTCTGTATAGTCTGTCAAGTGCTAGTCTCTTTTGTTTCTGAAACTTGTACTATATTCGTCATTGTATTTTTATCCATCTTACCCATGCTAATCTCTGCAATAAAGCCACTAAATACATTAAAAATTTTTTTCCACCTTCTGTCTTAGAATTAGTACTATGTATTAGTTCCAAGGCAGAAGAATACTAAGGGTTAGGCAGTGGGGGTTAAGTGACTTGCTCAGGGTTATACAGGCTGTGTTTGAGGCCATATTTGAACCCAGGACCTCCCATTTCTAGGCCTCACTTTCAATCCACTGAGTCATCTAGCTCCCTGAAGTCACTGAATATTAACATGATTTAATTTGGAAGTCTTATGAGGTTCTTTGTAGAATTTCTCCACCTCTTTGCTCTCTACAATAGTTGTTAGTATATGTTATAATTATCTTCATGGTAGTCTCTTTTGCTTATAAGCTTGTCATTAGCACTGCAAGAGAAAATGTATACATGCTAATATGTGATAAAAATCAATTCTACTTCTTTTTTATTTTCCCATGTGCTATCCTTCCATTTAACTTCAATATTCTTTTTTTTTGTTTCACTTATAATGAGACTGTCAATATTGCTATGACAATAGAATATATTCTTATTGGTCACTGGACAAATATTTCACATTTAGAGTGACAAAAGTAAATATTTAACTTATAAGCTAAAACTATCGCAAACCTTTTCATCCTTTGACAAACCTCCCATGACAACTCTTCCTCTCAGTTGAGCACCTCAGTTTTCAGGATATTGATCTCTATTGGTTCTTTTACCTGACTGACTACTCTTTTTCAGTTTCTTTTCCTGGATCTTTCTCCAGGACACATCCAGTCCTCAAGAGTCTTCTTCTCTGTCTATACTATCTTGTTTGTGATTTCATCTACTATGAGTTCAAATGTCCTCTCTATTCAGATGATTTTCAGATCTGTTTACCCAGCCCTTCTTTCCTGACCTCCTCCAATCTTGCATTACCACCTGCCTATTGGACATCTCAATTTGTATGTCTCATAAATATATAAAACTCAACATGTCTATAACAGAACTAATTGTTTTTCTCTTCAATTACTTTTTTTCTTCTGAACTTCCCTATTACTGTTGAGGATACCCACTTCCTGCCTCTCACTCAGGTTCAAAACCTTACTGTCATTTCTGATATTATCCATATAATCATTCTGTTGTAGGTCTTAAGTCTCTACCTTTATAACATTTTTCATATACATCACCTTCTTTCCATTCACACAGCAGCCATCTTGGTGTATGGCTCTTATCACCTTAGGCCTAGAATATTGCAATAGCCTTCTGTTTGGTTTTCCTATCTCAAAGTCTCTTCCTACTCCAGGTTGTCCTTTACTCAGCTGCCAAAGTGGTCTTCCTGAAATGTAGATCTGATCATGTTACACTTATCCTCAGTAAAGTTCAGTGGCTCTCTCTTACCTTCAGGATCAAATATAAAATTTTCTGTTTAACTTGTGAAACTTGCAACTGTTCTGTCTTGATTGTCTTCTTGTTAGTCCCTTCCACATATGTTATTGTCTCACTGTGCCAACCTACTTGCTGTTCCTTGAACAGGATACTCCCATATTTTGATGCTATGCTTTTTTACTGGCTGTCCCCCATTCCTCAAATGCTCATTCTCCTCATCTCCACTTCCTGCTTTTCCTGGCTTTTTTCAAGACAGTCCAAATCCTATTTTCTGCAAAAGACCTTTCCCAGACCCCTCCTACCACTGCTTGGGTCTTCTTTTTGAGATTACCTCCTATTTACCATACATACATGGCCATATTGTATGTGGCATGTTGCCTCTCTGAATAAAATTTATGTTCTCTTTAGGCAGGGACTATGTTTTTGTCTTTCTTTTTATCTCCTGTGCTTAGCAGAAGGCCTGGTAAATAGTAAATGCTTATAAAATGATTGTTTATAATTTTGTATGATTCTGAGGACCTTTTGTCCTAAGCAGCACTGGAAAAAGGATAATTTTGTGGGTTTTTTTAGTTTTTTGGTTGCTGTGGCTAAAAAGTTCATTACTAAGTGGCTATCTCTTTTGTGAAGTTAGTCTTCAGAAAATGATTTGTTTTCAGAAATGGCTATAAGTGAGGAATTTTAATAGGATTTCTGTGGGGGGAATATTTTCAATAAAGACAAAATTAACTGGAATCCAATTAACCAGAATACTTAATCCACCTCATTTTCTTCTTGAAAGGAGTGTATGGTAGAATATAACATTATATCAGATATTGAACACAAAATAAAAACTTGCATGGGATGTTTTATGATCTGTATATATTGGTTCTGTCTTCTCTGTTATCTACAGAGAACTGTACATTGAGGGATGCTGCTCAGAATATTATTAAGCACCTTAAGAACCTGAATCATCTAAGAAAAAATTTGATTTACATATACATTAAACATCCATTCTAATCAAGGCACCAGACTGAGGGGAAATAGTGAAAGTTATAAGGATTCCTTTTTAGCTCTGTAATTCTGTGATAATCATAAGCATATTCCAGTTCTACCCCAAACTCATGTTTTGACTTTTCCAGACCCACTTTTGATAGGGAGTGGGTAGAGATAAGGAAAGATAGCTATGACAGAACAACTAAACAGAAATATGTGTTAGCCCTTTGGTGGTGATTACAGACCTTTTTACCATTCTCAGGGTTATATTTTAATTTTCAGAGGACTGAGTTTCAGGTTTCAGTAAACAATGTTTACAAAATGCCTGTTAGCTATGTTATTCTTAGAGATCTGTGAAGAAGTAGGTAGCTAAAAAATTCTGTTCTGTTCTTTCTTTCTCTCCAGGGAATACTACCAAGTTTCCTGTGGATATGACACCAGTTCGAAACTGGGGCGGTGGGGATGGAGACTTCCAGTTCAGACCATTTTTTGTGGGTTCTCCTACAGCAGCTGAACCTAGTAATAGCTTTTTTAGTTTTGCTTCTCCCAGCCATGAAGCAGAGCCACAGCCAGGTGGTAGCAGAGCCTTTAAAGTAAAAAGAATGTAGCTCATTTTGGAAACAGGGCAAAGTGAGAAAGAGGGAAAGTTATAATTATGCCTGCCTACCATGTCTCATTTTAAAAATTTGAATTCACTAAGAATTTAGTTTGCTTTCTTGCTCATCTCTTGTGGTTTTCAGCAGTAAATGGACCCTGGTTATGGTGTAGCCATTCTTATGGCAAGTGTTGTTGCTTATTCATTCCTGAGGTTATTAGTTCCTTTGTGCTATTACTTCTACAGAGTTTGCTGCTTGCTTTGAAAAATTTAGTGAGGAAGGAAATTGGCTTTGGACTCTGTTTATTTTTTTTTTTTGCCTGTCTATATTATTTTGAATAATGAATACACTGTTTTATTAAACTCAGTTTGATTGTGAACTTTTGCTTATTTGTGATCAGTAGTATTCAGACAAATGTGAGGATATGTTGGCATTTAAAGAAATATTTAGCTTATTGTAACTATCTGACTTATATGGCCACATTGCTGTATCCATAAAGTATTTTAATATTAGAATATCTCTGTGTGTAGATATGTGAACAGTGTAACTTCTTTAAGTGTGTGTATATATATTTACCTGTGTATGTAGGTTGTGGTATTTGTGTATATGTATGCATTTTATTTTATAGTTGCATCTTTATTATATTTTTATATATGTATATTTAACTTGGGAAATACTATATGAATCTATGATCAGATGTTTTTGGTATATTTTTGTATTTATGTGTGCCTGTTGATAATTTTATTTTTATGTATGACCGTGTCAGCATGTATTTGGGGTATATTCATTCATGAATAAATGAACATCTTAGTGCATTGGCATTTGTTTGTCCAGTCTAATTGAAAATTAATTAGATTAAAAAATGAGTGATAAGGATTTATCCTTAAGTTGGCTATTAGATATCCATTTCAATATGAAACACTCTCTATTTTTTACCTTATGACATAGTCTCAGTTTTGTTTTTTCAGAGACATATTTGTCTGTATAATATACACATATACTATAGGAAGTTTTCATTATTTGTATAACTATAGTATACACAAACAGTGCTTTGCAAACCTTAAGGCACTATATAAATAAATGCTAGCTGTAACCAACACATAATTCATTTTAGAGATGACATTTAAAATGCCTCTTGAAAAACAGTTTCTTGTGTGCCGTTGTTGGAGACTGAATATTTTTAACTCTTGCCACAAACAAGTAAAAATCAAACACGTATCTGTTAGACAGAATCCTACCTTGGAGCTTTAGGAAGGTGTATAATATATTGAAAAAGCACACTTTGAGGAATTAGGAGATTTGGGTTCTTATTTAGCTTTGTGACTAACATTCTCTGTGCTTCTGTTTCTGATAAAATTAGGTGGATTAGACTAACTGGCCTTTAGTTGTTTTTCTGTTCTCTAATTCTTTTAATTCATTTAAAGTAGATTGGGAGGAATAATAGGGAAATTTTTCTTGGTGTTTTAATGCTACAAATAAAATAATAACTGACATTGATATAGTGTTTAAAGATTTGCAATATATATATATGTATATATATTATTACATTTGTACTTCATAGCATTTCTTAATCAGTCATTCAGCATTTAAGTACCTACTGTATGCCCGGCACAGTGCTAAGTGCTGCCTAAATGTCAGCATTCAAATGTATTTGATGTAAAAGGAGCATAATCAAACGTAGATGTACCTAAAATGAATCTGGGATGTTTTATTGGAAATTGAGGGGAGATGGTGCAAAGGAACATGTCATTTTGTATATCCGAGGACCTTTATAAGAAAATCTACAGGATTTGATGAGGTTCTAAGAAGTAAAAATGGTTGCCAAGAAGGTGTGTAACAGCTTTTGGTTTCTTAAGTGAGGAGAGCTCTTAAATGTGGAAATTCTCTCTCCTGTAGAGAATGACTCTTCTCACCTGCAGCCTATAGCTTCAGTGCCCTGGAGTCCCAAAGTGGTCAGCGACTTGCCCCAGGCTCACACAGCTCCCTTAGAGTGAATGTGTCTCAGACAAGGCTGGAACGGGAGGTCTTCCTGGCTCCCGGATATGCTGCCTCACCTGACCCTGCCTGCTGTACACGAAAGGGAATGGTCATGGGAATGGTCAGGCCTGCCGTTAAAATGAGACCTGAGAACTCAGTGGCTCTAGGATTGTGGTCCTCTCTCTGTCTCTGTCTCTGACTGTATGCATATATGGGCATATATGTATTTACACTCGCATGCATATTTTACGTAGAAGCACTCGCATACAAACATATACCAAAATATACACGTGAAAATGGCTTCCTTCGCCGACCTGCCTCCCCCAGGGATTTCATTTGCAGATAGTTGCCTGACCAAGGAGTGGACTACGGACAGACAGACTGAAGGCCCGTGGGCGTACATCGGACGCTCCGCCCCGTGCGCAGGGGAGCCTCCCCTCCTCTAGATGTCACTGTGGCTCCGCGCGAGTTCCTGTTTCTCTGTGGTTGTAGCGCTGGGGGAGGCGAGGGCTGTAAGCGGACGAATGATGGCTGATGAGGAGGAGGAAGCCAAGCAGTCCGTGCAGCTCCTGCAGGTAGGGGGCTGGGGGCGAAAGCGCTTACGCTAGATTGGTTTATTGATTGTGAGTACAGCGCCCAGCTATGCTGCCCGGTGGATGCGGGGTGCAGTTACTCTACAAACTCTTTTCCGAGTGGGGGGCCGTTACTGGGGGTGCGGAAGCGTCCTGGCCCGGGGGTGGGGGTGGGGTGGGCAGCGTAGCTTCCTGGCCTGGGGCAGGGGTCCCAGGAGGCCAACGTTTACGTATTAGTAGCCCCGGGGGCCGTGCAGGTCCTGCAGCCTGGATGCTCCGCAGGCGCTGGGGTGCCCCCTGCTGTGTTTGCCCAGGGCATTTACGTTTCTCACTCTGGTGGAAGGGTCATGGTGGGAGCTTTATTAGCAGTCTTTCTCTTACACTTTTCAGATAGGAGTCTGGTTTCTTTTCTCTCCAACTCCTTGGATTTCTTCCCCCCCTAATCCCTTTCCCCCCCTCCCCCCCGCAGAGTACAGCTCCTCCCACCTCCCCATTCAGGCAGGTTCACCTACCATGCACATGTAGTCAGGTTGTTTTGCCTCTCCCCATTCTCTGCACGCCCACTCCTTTCAGCCATGAAGCTGGAAACGGTAGAGACAGTCTTGTACTTCTCAAGCCATTATTTTCTTGGGAAAGTCGTTTTGTCCTTATGTCGGGGTTCTAAAGTATTCTAAAGTAACCTTCTAGAGGGGAGACAGGTAAGGGGGCCTATGCAAAGTGCAGAAATAAGGGAAGGCAGATAGAAGAGAGGAGTGGGGCTAATATTATCTATCACAGGTCAGAAAGCTGGGAAAAGGTTGTTTTTGTTTTCATAGAATTCTTGGGATGGAAAGGACTTCTGGCTACCTAGTCTCTAAAAAAAAAAAAAAAAAAAAAAAAAAAAACTTAACCAAACCCAGAAAAGACCTGGTATATTTGTCAGATAAGAGATAAAGGAATTACGTTTCTCTGTGTCTCAGTTTCAGAGCCCAGCCAAGAGTAGCCGAACAGACAAGTTTTTGATTGAGTTCCAGATCCTCAAGATAACATATCAACAGATTATTGATAATGGAGAGAAAAATGTTATTCTGACAGTGACATATTCTTGTGGAGGCTGCAGTCCCCTAAAATATAGGCTCGAGCTCTGGCTACTTTATGCCATCATCTGTGACTGGTATTCTAGTCCTGTTGACTTAACCCTTAACAGGATCAGCGTGTCATGGTTTTTGAGTTAAAGATTGCTTTCTGTTACTAACCAATCTCAGATTACCCTGCTTCATTAAAGTTCCTTTCAAATGATGGCATCATTCCTGTACTTTTTTTTAGGAGCTGGTAGATCAGCTCTACTCATTTCGGGACCACTACTTTGAGACTCATCCAGTTGAGTATGCCAGTCAGAAGCATCAGGATGTGCGTGAAGAAATGGAGAAGACCCTACACAAGATGGAAGAAGCAGTAGGTATGGCCCTCAAAGTCCGAGAGAAAAAAACCAGTATTCCTTTGCCTGGGAAGTAAGATGGCCTCTTCTTCCCTGTGTATATTCTCTAAAGGGATACCTCTTGCTAAAGTATTGAGTAGTCTCCTTGCCTTCCTCTTTCCAACCCGAACATAGTTATCATCTGTATAATGATAATTCCCAGACCTGCTTATCCAACCCTAACCTTTCTTCTGACTTCTGGTCTCAGATCTCCAACTGCCTATTAGACATTTCAAATTGGAAGAAGGAAGAGTTCTCTCCTCTTCTAATGTCCCTATTACTGTTGAAGATTCTACCATCTGCCTGATCACCCAGGCTCAAAATCGAGAGTTCTTTACTCTCATCTCCCATATCCAATTGGTTGCCAAGTCTTTGCCTTTATAACATCTCTCACATAGGCTACCTTCTTTCTTGACATGGCTACTACCCTGGTCCAGGCCCTTTTTGTCTTTGGCTGCTTGCAGTAGTCTGCTGGTATGTCTCCCCACTTTAGTCCATCCTCCATTCAGCTGCCAATTGGTCTTTCTAAAGTAAAGGGTTGCCAATGTTACTCTCCTCAATAAACTCCAGTGGCTCCCCATTCCTCCAGAGTCATATAAAAATATCTCCTATTTGACCTTCAAAAACCCTTTTTAGCCTGGCTTCCTCCTACTTTTCTAGTTGTCTTATTCCTTATTCCCCTAATGTACTCTTAGATCCAGGGACATTGATTTCCTTGCTGTTCCTCAAACAAGACATCCCATTTCTGGGAATTTTCACTGGCTGTCCTTCATTTGTGCAATTCTTTCCCTGTTCTTTTGGCCTCACTTTTTCCTTTTTAAGTCACAGCTAAAATTTCACCTTCTACAAGAAGCTTCTCCCAGTTCCCCTTAATGCCAGTAGTGCCGCCACCCTGTTGATTCTTTCCACTTTATTCTGTTTCTCTGCTGTTTGCATGTTTTCTTCCCCCATTAAACTGATGTTCTTGAGAGCAGGTACTGTGTTTTGCCTTTTTTTGTATACCTAGTGCTTAGCACAGTGCCTGGCATATAGTAGATGCTTAATAAAGGCTTAATGACTGGCTGAAGGAAGCTAAGTGTTCTCTGAAGGAGATGAAGAATGAGGAGGGAGTAAATAATATTTCAGATATTGAGACAGACTTTGCAAAGGCACAGAGGAGGGAGAATATAATATGGAAATAGCAGGTAGGCCTTTTAGCAAGAATATAGTGTGAAAAAGAAAGTAAGGTGCAGTAATCCTAGAAAGGCAAGTCGAAGCCATCTTTTGAAGCACTTTAAATGTTAAAAAGATTATATTAGAAGTAAGAGGGAGCCAAAGAGCTTCTTGAAAAAGGGAGTGACATGATCAGACTTGCTTTAAGAGTATCAATTTGTTAGCAATGTGGAAGGAGAATGAGAGAGGGCATAGTCTGGGAACTAGAGAACCCTTTCCCCTGCTATATTCCTCTGTTTCAGGCAAATTACTCTAATCGTTATCTACTACCTATGCCTGTTTCTTTATTCCTGTTTGTACCATTTCCTTTGCCTAGATTACTCTTCTTCTTTTCCATTTTTTAGGCATTACTCTTCCTATAAGAGCTCCTTGAAATCTTTCCTTATTTTAAAAACATGTAGCTTTCCCCACTATTTCTCCTTTCCTTCCCCCATATTTTAATAATAAATTAAAAATAAAACAAGAAGAAAAATAAACCCACATAATAAATATGTATAGTTCACCAAAACATTCCCACATTGGTCATGTCCAAACGTGTATATCTCATTTTGCAATTTTGGTTCATCCCTTTTCTGGCAAGAGATGGGTATTTAATTTTCAGGCCTATGGACTCATGGTTTATCATTGCATTGATCAGAATTCTAAAATCTTTTAATTTTTTTCCCCTTTGTAACACCATTGTTATTATATAAATTGTTCTCTTTGTCTTGCTCACTTCACCCTGCATTAGTTTGTAATGACCTTGCCAGTTTTCTATTAAACTGTGCATTTTGTCATCTCTTATGTTCAATGCTATTCTATTCCATTTATTCATATACATATTTTATTTACCTATTCCTCAATATATGAGAGTACACCTCTGGTTTCCAGACTTACTGTTACAAAAAAAGTTGCCATAAATTTTTTTTTACACATAGGTCCTTTTCCACTTTGATTGATTTGGGGTTATACACCTAACAGCTGGGTCAAAGAGTATACACAGTTTAGTTACTTTTAGGATATGGTTTCAAATTGATTTCCAAAATGGTTAGACTAATCCACAGTTCCACCAATAATGTAATTGTTTGTATGTTTTCCTGTATCCTCTCCTGAATTTATTTTCTTCTTTGTCATCTTTGACATTCTCATGGGCTTGAGATAGAACTTCAGAGTTGCTTCAATTTTCATTTTTTCTAATAATTAATGATTTGGAATATTTTTTTCATGTGGTCATTGGTCACTTGAATCTTTCCTTTCCTTTCCTTTCCTTTCCTTTCCTTTCCTTTCCTTTCCTTTCCTTTCCTTTCCTTTCCTTTCCTTTCCTTTCCTTTCCTTTCCTTTCCTTTCCTTTCCTTTCCTTTCCTTTCCTTTCCTTTCCTTTCCTTTCCTTCTCTTTCTCTTTCTCTTTCTTTTTCTTTTTCTTTTTCTTTTCCTCCCTAAGCCTGTCTGCCACCCACTGAGAAGGCAAGAAATGTGATATCCATTATACTTATTAAGTTATACAAAACATTTCTACATTAGTCATGTTTAAAAAAAAGCAAGGAAAATAAAAAAGGAATTAAAAATATACATCGATTTCTCTCTGAGTCCATCAGTTCTCTCTTTGGAAAATAATAACATTTCTTGTCTTGAGTCCTTTGGAATTCTGGTGGATTATCATATTGTTTAGAGTTATCAGATTTTTCAAGGTAGCTTAACTTTACAATATTGCTGTTACTATGTATGTTGTTCTCCTGATTCTGCTCACTTTATTTTGCATAGGTTCATATATCTTCTTAGATTTTTCTGAATTAATCCCTTTTATAATTTCTTATAATGCAATAGTACTCTATCACATTCATATACCATAACCTGTTCAACCATTCCCCAGTGATGAGCACCTCCTCATTTCCCATTCTTTACTGTACATATGGGTCCTTTTTTATTTTATCTCTTGGTAGCTCTATGGCTAGGTCAGAGGGTATGCCATTTTGTTTTTATTTTTAGCACTTGAGGCATAGTTCCAAATTGTTCTCCAGAATGATTGGACTACTTCACAGCTCCAGTCAATAGTGATAGCTTGGATTCTTTTTTTTTTTTTTTTTTTTACATTTTTAAACCCTTAACTTCTGTGTATTGACTCCTAGGTGGAAGAGTGGTACGAGTGGGCAATGGGGGTCAAGTGACTTGCCCAGGGTCACACAGCTGGGAAGTGTCTGAGGCCGGATTTGAACCTAGGACCTCCCGTCTCTAGGCCTGATTCTCAATCCACTGAGCTACCCAGCTGCCCCCGATAGCTTGGATTCTTGATGTCTTTCTTCATTGGCTCTACCTCTTTCCAGCAAACTCCTATTACCTACTCTTAGTTCTTTGTTTTTTTATTTTTTATTTTTTTAATTTTATTTTTTAGAAAAAAATTTTTTCCATGATTCCATGATTCATATTCTTACTTCTCCCTCTCCCCCATAGCTGATGTGCATTTCCACTGGTTTCTTCATGTGTCATCGATCAAGACCTATTTCCATATTATTGATAGTTGTATTAGGGTGGTTGGTTAGAGTTTACTTCCCAAATCATGTCCACATCAACCCATATCCCTTAGTTCTTTGTAACAGTCATTTGATACTTCGCATATGATACTTTATACTGATAGTTGGCTTTTTTATGTGCATGACCTAGTTTTATGCACACTTCCAAGGTAATCTGTAAGCTTCTTGTGGGCAAGGACTATATTTTAGCATGTAATGATTTGTGATACTGTGCTGTACAGTATAGTAGAAATTTAGTATTTTTGTTGATTATAATTTTCCCCAAGTCTTCCTACTGGTATAGAACTATATGCTGGGGAAAAGATCCCTTTTAGGATCGTTTCATATTTCAATTTCTTGTACTTTTTCCTCCTTCATAGGCTATTCCCAGGAAAAGGCCTGGGTTCTTATGCTGACAGGGAAGGCTCTGAATGTGACTCCAGACTATAGTCCTCAGGCTGAGGAGCTTTTGTCGAAGGCTGTGAAGTTGGAGCCTGAGCTGGTGGAAGCCTGGAACCAGCTGGGTGAGGTGTACTGGAAGAAAGGGGATGTTGCAGCTGCACACACCTGCTTCTCTGGAGCCCTCTCCCATGTGAGCTTCCTGCTATATTTACAGGAATCGCATATGGAAAGGATGAAATTCCTCTTCTGTCTGGGAATTCTCTCAGTACATGAAAGCCAGGTTGATTCTAAACCAGAATTAGAAGACTAGAAACAGGAATTGAGGAACAAACCTGGAAGAGGGAATGAGGGACAAAGGACTAAGAAAGGGAAAAGGTAATGGATTTGGGTGAGGGACAGCCAGGAATGAAAACAGTTAGCTATAGAACTGGTATCAGGGAATGGGAACAAAAAGTGATAAAATTGAGACTAAGCTTAGAAATGAGAATGATGAGAAGATGGGCTCAGAGAATATGATCTATTAGGAGGAGATGGGGTCAGGAGGGTTCCTGGGGATTGACTATAGATCTCTTTCATTTGTAGTACAAGAACAAAGTCTCCTTGCAAAATTTGTCAATGGTGCTTCGCCAGCTTCGGGCTGAGACTGGTGAAGAACATTCCCGTCACGTCATGGACAGTGTCCGGCAGGCCAAATTAGCTGTGCAGATGGATGTGCATGATGGGCGTTCATGGTGTGAGTGCTTCCCTAGAGGATTTCGTATTTGCTTTTTGGGGATTGTTAGATTTTACTTTTGATAAACCTGGAGGACCCCCTATTGAATTATTGTGAGGAGGGAACTGTACTATTTCAGTACACATGGGGATTGGGTCAAAACTATTTCCACATTCTATTCCTTGAGTTTGGAGTTAAGTAGACTTAGGTTTTTTTTTTTTTTTGTTTTTGTTTTGTTTTTTTTGAATCTAGTCTAGTGGTTTTTAAACATTTTTGGATCTGGTGCTCTGGGGAAACCTGTGGACCTCTTTGTAGGATAATGTTTTTAAATGTATAAAATAAGATGCAAAGGATTGCCATGGAAAATAGAGTTATCAAAATATTTTTCAAATCCAAGTTTATGGACCCCAGGATAAGAACTCCTATGTTCTGCTTTCTAAAATGAGTTATTGTCATCCTAGAAATGGGATTAAGGAATGAAATGGAATGATCCAGTGCTGATTATGGATAATAACTTGGGGTTGTGCTTCTTACTTACCTGCTTTTGCATTTCTTATTCAGATATCTTAGGGAATGCATACCTCTCCCTCTTCTTCAACGCAGGCCAGAACCCTAAGATTTCTCAGCAAGCTCTCAGTGCTTATGCCCAAGCAGTGAGTATTAATGGTCACCTGGGACAGATGGGGGTGGGTGGCAAAAGATTCCTAATAGACATGATTGTAACCTTTTAATAAATAGCATGAGAGACATTTACTCTCATTTTAAGAAATAAATTTATTTCTTTATTAAATTTTTTGAATTTATTTATTTTCTCAGTTACATGTAGAAATAAAATTTGACAATTATTTTCTGACATTTTAGGATCTAGTCCCCTTCTTCCCACAGTCCCCAAGGAAGTAAATAGTCTGACATAGGTTATACCAGTGCTTTCATGCAATATGTATTTCCATAGTCTCCATGTGATGATTCAAGACACTTATCACATATACAATAAAAAATTCATGAAGGAAATAAAGTGAAGGATGTTGTGCTCTGATCTGTAATCAGATTCCATTTTATTTATTTCTTTGCACATGCTTGTGATACAGGGAACAGTTATTTCCAGCTGAATGCCAACTCTGGCATGAGTCAATTGGTCAGACTTCCCGTAGGCTCATTAACTGAATAAAAGAATGTAACATGCACTGGGACTTCAGTTTTTCTCTTTCTATAGAAATTTAGCTCTATTACCTTATAGTAATTACTTGGCTTATAGTAATAGTTAATGACAGTTTTTCTTAATAATCAGTTACTAACATTTGAATACATATTTAAAAAACATTAAAGATTAGAATGTTTAAATGTTTTTCTGATTATATTTATTTATTTAATTTTTAAGCCCTTATCTTCCGTCTAGTAGTCAATACTGTGTATTGGCTCCAAGGCAGAAGAGTGGTAAGGGTAGGCAATGGGGGTCAAGTGATTTGCCCAGGGTCACACAGCTGGGAAGTGTCTGAGGCCAGATTTGAACCTAGGACCTCCTGTCTCTAGGCCTGGCTCTTAATCCACTGAGCTACCCAGCTACCCCCTGATTACATTTAAACTAATGTTCTTTGTATTAGTAATTTAGTAATCTAGTTCTGGAATTCTTTGAGGTTTAAATAGAAGACCTTGAACTCTTTCTGTGTGTCAAAAGCCTGGTAGGACATAGTTCCTGCTTTAAGAATCACTTTCCCCCTAAAATCCCTTGCAGATAGATAGCTTTCTTCCATGCTCTATTTGCTTACAACTTCTTAGGAAGCATTGTTTTGCTATCACTCCCTATTTAACTCTCAGAACTGCTTTATTACTTTCCTTTTTCTGCATCTTTTTTTTTTTGCATAGATGTACTTTCAGCATTCTATTTTTTTCATTACATGGTTTTGTTCCTGTTACTAAAAGATTACAGCTTTGTTTCCACTTGTTAACTCTGCAATTCTTTTTTTCCAATATCTTTGTCCTCATTGAATGCTTTACTATTCAAAGAGTAGATTTCTTTTTTTAAGGGCTTTAGTGTAGGTATCTAGCAGGTTTTATAACCTGTACCCTGTCAGAGCCTTGCTTTTAATTCATAAAGGATCCTTTTCTCTTTCCCCACTTCAGAACCTAGATTTTAAAACACATTAAAAAAAGAGCCATACATGTATGTGCACATGTGTATACATATACCTGTAATACATGTATTTAATACACATATATACACATCTCTTTCTCTATATATGTATATAAAATTTCCTTACTGTGTGCTTGACCTGTGTGTTCTACTATTGGGAGTGTACATCTTTGCATTTCCCTTTATCTGTTACAACTAGTTTCAGGTATCGGGTTTGGAGATTTAGTATGATTTTTAATCTAACTTTTAACAAAGTTGGGAAAGAGAAACATCTTTCTGGATGTGTCCATTGTTACTTCAGACAGAGGAAATGGGATGGGATGAGGTATATTTTTTCCATCTTAACCATAAATACTCCTAAATTCATGGGATGCTGATTAATTATTGATATTTCTCTTGTACCTGAACTATACTCAGCATTGTTTATCTCTTTCTATTACATTTTTCCTTCTAAAGTTAAAACTGAATTGTATACTTTCCCCCTTTTTGTCTCTTGCTCTGAGAACCACAGTAAGATCAGTACTACCTTTTGTCTCTGGAAAGGGCATGTCCCTGGACTGTTTTATTGTTTCATTTACCATATTTCTGACTTCCTAGACCCAAATATCCCTCCTTGGCCACCTCTTCCCTCCATATGTTGTTTCCTTCTATTAAAATGTAAACTCTTTGAGAGTAAGTACTGTCTCTGTTTGCATTTATATCTCTAGGGCTTAACACAATTCATGGAATACAGCTTTGATAAATACTTTCCTGTTTATTTATTAAAAATGCTTTCACGCTTACTCATTTTATTCTTATAATATTCTATCAGTTAATTATATTAATATTCAAAAAGTACACATGAAATTCTCTCATTTATCTGATTCAATATGAAGCTTCATTATATGGGTGTTCATCGTCTCTTTTTGATATAGCAGATTGCCACTGTATCTATAGCAGAAACAGTGGCACAACATAAAGTAGATATGTAACTCTTTGTCATGGAGGGAAATCTTTAGATCCTGTGAGGCTCCTAGCCATGTTTAGAGTTATCATTTTGTGGCTGAAGCAGAACTCAGTGATGGATGGCTTTTTTTTATATCTTACTGCAGGAAAAAGTGGACAGGATTGCCTCCAGCAATCCAGATCTCCACCTGAACAGGGCAACGGTAAGATAATTTAAAGCCCATATAAATGATTATGTAGTGAAGCCTTAGTTTGTTGAGCTAGCTGAGTAGAATTGTAGCTAAGCTTGGTACAGTTAATTTAGAGGAAATGCAAAGTTTTTGGGAGGACCCAGCCCAATCTGATCCGATAACAGATAAGAGTTAGTAGAGGAAGTGAATAGGGAATAAAGAAGCGGGAAAACTACTGAGGGGAAGAGATTCAATTGGAAAAGGGGAAGAAATTTGAAAGGATTTTTGTTCACTTAGATATTAAATGAATAGCCTACAAATGAGATACCAAAATATATATATGTAAAGAACTTTGCAAAATTTACTGTGCTGTGCAAAAGTTAATATTATCAATGGGTGTAAATGTCATGGGATGGGGAGGAATCTTGATCATTTCTTTATATACAGCTGTATAAATATGAGGAAAATTATGAAGAGGCCCTGGAAGGCTTCTCTAGGGCTGCAGCACTGGACCCAGCCTGGCCAGAGCCCCAGCAACGAGAGCAACAGCTCCTGGAATTTCTAGATAGATTGACCAGCCTCCTTGATAGCAAGGTATCAGTATCTGGACAGACTGACTCTAATCTTTTTCATGGTAGGGTTAGTGGGATTAGAATTGGCAGTGGTTAATGGGATTGCAGTCAGGCAATGTGGGTGGGAATCCAGGTAGAGGTGAAACTGTGGTGGGGAAAATGTAGCTTGGGGGAGGAGCTAGCTTTTTGATATCTTTTTCTCTTTTTCTCATCTGCAGGGTAAGGTGAAGGCCAAGAAATTGCAGAGCATGCTGGGAAATCTTCGGCCAGCCCAGTTGGGTCCTTGTGGGGATGGGCGCTATCTGGCAGCTTCTGGGCAGAAGGTGGCACTGGAGCTAAAGCCATTGACTACATTGCAACCTGGCATGAACAGTGGTACTGTGGTGTTGGGCAAGGTTTTGTTCAGCCTTACCACAGAAGAGAAAGTACCCTTGTGAGTGTCTGTGCTAATCTAATGTCCTGCCAGGATTTTCTTTGGCAACTGATGAGTCCTACTTGAATACCCTCCCTAGTCTTAGTGGTTTTTGAGTAGAGTTGAAAGTCATCTTAATTCCCTTCTCTGGATGTTCCAAGAGTAGTCATTGCATGGGTAATTTCTATCATGCTCTTTGCCTCAGGGGAGAGCCCTATTAATCTATGATGTCCTCTGTGATAGGCTTTGTCCCATTTGGTAGATGGTCTTGTCATTCTAGGTTTAAATAAGGAAAAGTTTAGCAGGTAGTTTTAAAGTAAGGTTTAAGAGAAGGGAAGAAAATAGATTGGTTGGGGAGGTTATCCCAGATGTGTTGGATTAAAAATAAAGGAAAGTTGTTGAGAAAAATGCCAATTAAATAAAACAAGATAATTATGAGAAGTAAATATGGGAAACCTTATGGATAGAAGACTAGCCTTACAATCAAGGAAGAACTGGATTCAAATCCTGACATTTTAGTTGGGTGACCCTGCAACTTTCTAAGACTACAGATTTCAGATGAGTTGCATATCTGCATTGATAAAAGAAATTTTTTTTTCCATAATGTGGGTTCCTTACACTGTTGATAACAAGTTATCTCTTCTTTCACCCTCCCCCCAAAAAGTATAGGGGATATATAATGGAAGGCAGGCTAGCGAGGTGCTTTGTTGATTATTTTATTTGGAGAACTGTAAGGAGTTAGTTTGAAAGAAGATGTAATTATAATTAAAATGACAGAGAAATATGGTTTTAGCTCTAACAATTTGGTTGATATTTCATCATATTAATATTTGTTGGATGTTTCCTGGATACATGGGATGGTCTAAAGTACTTTGGGAAACATACATAATGGTAATTTATGCCTCCTTGCCCTGCCTTCTTGGGGCTTACAATCTTTTTTTTTTTTTTTTTTCACTTTTTTTTTTAAACCCTTGTACTTTGGTGTATTGTCTCATAGGTGGTGGAAGAGTGGTAAGGGTAGGCAATGGGGGTCAAGTGACTTGCCCAGGGTCACACAGCTGGGAAGTGGCTGAGGCCGGGTTTGAACCTAGGACCTCCCGTCTCTAGGCCTGACTCTCACTCCACTGAGCTACCCAGCTGCCCCCGGGGCTTACAATCTTAAGCAAAATGATGAGGATAGAAACTCCTCCTGGAAAATAGAGGATAGACACATGGAGCTGGTTTAATATTTCTCTAGTTTTTCTTCTCAAATTTCTTGTTTCTAGTCTTATCTTCTGCCAACACTCTTCCACCTATCTTTTTCACTCTTGGCAGCACATTTGGCCTGGTGGATTCTGAGGGCCCTTGTTTTGCAGTGACAGTGTATAATATGGTACAGAGTTGGGGTGTACTCATTGGTGACTCTGTGGCCATCCCTGAACCCCACCTACGGCGCCATCAAATCCAGCATAAAGGAAAGGTGAGTGAAGGCTGCCAGATCTTCTCTCTCTACTTCTTTGAACCAGATCTCAAAAAAAAGGGAACTCACCTCTTAACAGGATCTTAGGTGTCCTGTTCCAGAACTTCAGTGGGACAGTAAGCTCTTTGATAGAAATCCCTCAACTTGATGTTTTCAACTTTAAGTGAATTTATGAGCCAACTTTTAGTGAATCTATGGGTAATTTTGAGGTACAGTGAGCTAGTATGCTTCCCTCTAATTAGAAAAATTACTATCTTGATTTTTTTTTGCTTCCTTAAAAAAATCTTATCCTTTTAGTGGTCATATTGATGATTTTCTTCCTATCCCAAGCATCTCTCTCATATTTTGAGAACATAGGAGAAATGCAAATATTTTCTTAGAACCCCTTTTCATTTTTTCATCAGTGTCCTAAGTCCTTGTTCTCTTTGGTAAGGCTAATAGCCTAGGACACTTCTTAGTTATTCTTTGTTTGTGCTCATTTCCAATTGTAGCCTTGCCTGGCATAATGGGAGATGCTTAAATATTGGGTGGGAGGAAGAGGAGGAGATGGTGTCCATTCTGGATTTTAGTTCCTTCCCTCCCAAGACTGGTACTGATATTCTCTGTCTCTTGTTTCTTCTAGAACTACTCCTTTTCCTGCATTCGTGTGGAAACACCCCTTTTGTTGGTGGTAAATGGGAAGCCACAAGGCTCCAGCAGCCAGGCTGCTTCTACTGTGGCATATCGACCACAGAGTGAATGACTCTCAGAACGTCTTACCTAGAGGAAGAAGTGAGGACATGGAGAGATGTTCCAGGGAATGAAGAGGCCGGATGACTCTTACCTAGTGACTCAGAGGGGTGGGCATGTATTGGGTTGGTTTTTTCCTTTTTTGTCTTATTACATAACTTCTCTTCCTCCAGACCTTCTATTGCCCTGTCTCAGCCCTTTTCAGTGCCTGTCCCCTTAAATGGGGTAATATTTGTTGTTTTCACTGATCCCTATATTCTGGGCTGAGATCATTGGATAGGTGTGAGTGCTGGACCTAGGCTATGGGGGCTGGGTCCCCAAGGTTTCTATTTTTGAATCCTTCCTGAGCCACGTGTGTATATATAAATTAGTTCAGTATTTATTGCTGTGGAAGGGACTTACATTTTTTATAGTTTGTTTTTTGACAATGCTTTTTTAATTTTTAAGTCAAGATTTTGCCCTTTCTGTGAAGCAGGGGGATCAATTAAATTCATTTGGAAAAACAAAACCAAACAAAGGCACCTGTAGTTTATTCACTTTTATTCTCCTTTTTCTTGTTGCCACACCAGTTAACACAGTGTTACTTTAGACTGTATGAATAGGGAGACAAGTGGGGAGTATTAAAGCTTGTCTGGCTGCTTATTTTGGGTTCAAAAATATCTCCAGACTCAAATATTTCCAAACAGACCTTCCCAAGTAACACAGGACTTCTTCAGTTATCTTAATCAGGTTTTAGTTCTGTTTCCTCTCCCTTTCCAGGGCCCTAGTCTCTGAGAACCTTTGTGTTTCCCTGTTACCTTCATACTCAGAATTCCCCTGTAGACACAGAATTAAATGTAGAACAAACACTTAACACCAAAGAGATACAAAAGAAACAGAAGTGCTTTTGATTTCTTTAGGGCCCACTGCCTAGTTTTCTTTAGGCCTTGTGATGGTTGATATTTATTCCTGTCCCAAGAGGGAAAGCAGCCCTACTTTAGTGTTCTCATACCTCCTCTACATTTTCTTTTTCTTTGCTGGCCTTAGGAGTTTTCCAGATTTGGTAATTCCACATAGAGAAATAAGTGAGTGAGATCTTGAAACCCTTTAAATGAGGGTAGAGGGTATGAGGTTGGGAAGAGACTATTGGCTCCTGTGAAGGAAATTAATAAAAGCCATAGGAGAAACTGCCATTTTGATTTTCTTTAAGCTTGCTAAAATCTTCAGACCTTGATCTTATCTTGCTTCCTCCAAGTCTTATATTTTCCTCTTGTTCTGAGCGTATCCAGGAAAGACAATGTCATATCCTTTTTAGGCCACTTATTAACACTGTCCTAATTTTTAGAAAGTTCTAATTCTCAAATCTAACCTAAATCCTATTTGTTGTAATTTGTTTATATCCATACTTTAATATGGAAGCAGTAAAATATATTTACATGTAGAGGGACTTAGTTACCTGATAAGGCAAAATTAGTTAAAAAAATTTGTACTCTTTCCTGAGCAGACAAGTGAAAAAAAATGATAATGGAGGGTGTTTTTTTTTTTTGTTTGTTTGTTTAAACAAAGGTTAGATTTCTAGATAGGATGGTGCAAGTTTACTAGAGCTATAGAAACAAAACCTCTACAGAACTCAGTTCCAAATTGCTCTCTTCACCATTAAATGGATGGGAGGTATGAACTGTAGCACCTTGGTAGTAGTTGCCACTTTGGCATCTGGATCAGTATTGTGGAGCAGTTTCAGCCAGTGGATTGGTAGAGGGATGTTATAGAGTTCTACGTGATATTTATACCTTTGTGAGATAATCAGTTAATCAACAAATATTAATTAAGTGACTACCATGTGCCAGACACTATACTTGATGCTGTATGTGCAAACAAAAATAAAATAGCTCATACCCTTAGAAAGCTTACATTCCACTGGGGAGACAATATGTAGTTAGATATATCCAAAGTAAATACAAGATAAGTTTGTGTCAGCAGGAGGACCAGCTGGAGGAATAGAGAAGTCTTTATGGTGGTGCTTGAGTTGAATCAGTGATCTGATATAGGTTATACAAGCCATATATGATCTGATATAGGTTATACCTGTACTTTCATGCAGTACATCTTTCCATATTCAAAGAAACCTATATTTGATCTTAAAGGCAATAGTGGACCAATGAAGTTTGTTGAGTGGGGTATGATATGGTCAATCCTGAATATCATCGATTGTGCCCTACCAATCCTTAGCCAGGGAGCTAGGTGTATGGAGTGCCAGACCTGGAGTTAGAAAGACTTCTCCCTGAGTTTAAATCTGGCCTCAGACACTAGCCGTGTGATCCTGAGCAAGCCACTTGATTCTCTACCTCAGTTTCTTCATCTATAAAATGAGTTGGAGAAGGAAATGACAAACTACTCCACTGTCTTTGCCAAAAAAGCTCCAAATGTGGTCATGAAGAGATGGACTTGACTGACAGCTGAACAACATTTCTCAGCCTTGAATCACTCTTTTCATTCACTGCCTTCTCTCCTACATACTTGCTGTTGGGAGAAGGTAGAGAAAATCATGCAACTGTACTGTTTGGGTCCACTACAAATTTGTTACATAACCATAACTAGGCCATCACCTAGGCAATCTTTTTACACATCCCGAATTAACTCACTATTCCAGTCACCACAGTGGCTTTTGCAAACTTTTTTATCTCTCCTCAAACCTCCAGTGGTTCTCTCTCCCTCACTCTCTGAACTAAGAGCCTTGTCTCATACTGAAAAAATTGAGGTTATTCGTTAAGAATTCTCAGGGCAGCTGGGTGGCTCAGTGGATTGAGAGCCAGGACCAGAGACAGGAGGTCTTGGGTTCAAATCTAGCCTCAGACACTTCCTAACTGTGTGACTCTGGGCAAGCCAGTTAACCCCCATTGCCCAGCCTTACTGCTCTTCTGCCTTGGAACCAGTACACAGTATTAATTCTAATGCTTTCTGCTGCTATCTCTCACATGAAAAGGTGGTCCATCTTGCCAAGACAAACCCTTTTCCTTGCACAAGAATCTTCTATCCTGTCTTCCCCAACAGATCTGTCATGCCACTCTTGCTTACCTTCAGTCCCTTCCTGACTACTGACTTTTTCTTTTGCCTACAAAAATGACTGTCTTCCCCGTCCTCAAAAAAATCTCCCTAGATCCACCTAACCATCCCATCTCTCTCTCTTTTTTTTTTTTTTTTGCTAAACTTGAGGCCATCTATTAGGTGTTTATTTTTTTCACTCTTCATAACTCTACTCTCTGACTTCTGATTTCATTTTTCAACTGAAAATACTCTCTTCAAAGTTACTAGTGATGTCTTAGTTGCCAAATCCAATGGCTTTTCCTCAATCCTTATTTTTCTGGATGTCTCTGTAGCTTTTGATACTGTTGATCACTTTCTTTCTCCTTGATAATCTCTAGGTCTTAGAGACACTACTCTCTTGGTTCTCTTTCCTCACAGCTCCTTCTCTGGATTCTTTGCTACATATTCATCAAGGTCAAGGCCACTAACATGGGGCTCACAGGAATCTGTCCTGGACCTTCTTTGTATATACTTTTAATTTGTTGAGCTCCAATTATCATCTCTTGGTTGATGATTCTTAAATCTACTTATCTAGCTCTCTGCTGACCTCTAATCTTACATCTCCAAGTGCCTATTAGACATCTCAAACTGCATGCTCAGTGGACATCTTAAACTCAACATTTCTTTTTTAAAAATTCTTATGCAAAGTACACTTCCATATTTTTCATCGTTGTAAGAGCACACTCATATATAACCAAAACTCCAAAATAAAACTGTAATTATACAGGACTCTGAACAGTTCTCTCTTTCTCTCTCTCTCTCTCTCTCTCTCTCTCTCTCTCTCTCTCTCTCTCTCTCTCTCGGTGAATAGCATTCGCCTCATAAGTCTTTTAGGATTGTCCCAGATCATTGTCTTGCTGAGAGCAGCCAAATTTTCACAGATAATCATCATCCAATATTGTTGTTATAGTGTACAATGTTCTCCCAGTTCTGCTTATTTCGATCTGTATCAGTTCCTGCAGATCTTTACGGCTTTTTCTGAAATCATCTTGCTTATTTCTTACAGCACAATAGTATTCCATTACCAACATGTACCTAAATTTGTTTAGCTATTCCTCAATTGATGGACATCCCCTCAATTTCTAATTCTTTGCCACCACAAAAAGAGCAGCTATAAATTTTTTTGTACAAATAGGTCCTTTCCCCTTTTTTATTATCTCTTTGGGATACAGACTCAGTAGTGACATTACCAGATCAAAGGGGATGCACATAAACTCAACATTTCTAAAACAATTTGCCTTCTTTCCCCCATCCTCCAAAACCCTTTATATCATTCTGGTCATTCAGGCTTGCCATCTCAAATGTTATCCTTAACTCTATTTTATCTCTCACCCTATAGCCAGTCTATTGCCAAAGTCTGTTTATTTCATCTTTGCAAGATCTCACATGCCCCTTCCCTCTGTTCCTGCTACCTGGGTGCAAAAGCTTATCACATCATCCTTGGCCTATGTAGCCTGCTGGTTGGTGTTCCTGCCACAAACCCTTCCTTACTCTAGTCTCAGCTGCCAAAGTGCTTTCCTTGCAGTAGAGCTTAAACTCCAGTGGCTGCCTATCATCTCCAGGATTAAATATAAAATCCTCTAGTACTCAAATCCCTTCATAACTGGGCCCTTTTCCCTCACCCCACCTTTCTGGTCTTTACAGCTTACACTGACCTCTGTGCTGGTCCTTGAGTAAGACATGATACCTCCTTTGCAATCATTTTCTTTTTCTTTTAAACCCTCACCTTCTGTCTTAGAATCTATACTGTGCATTAGTTCCAGGGCAGAAGAGCAATAAGGGCTAGGTTAAGTAACTTACCCAGGGTCACACAGCTAGGAAGTATTTGAAACCAGATTTGAATGCAGGACCTCTCATCTCCAGGCCTGACTATCCACTAAGCTACCTAGCTGCCCCACAGTTGTAGTCATTTTTCACCAGCTGTCCCTCATTTATGTGATCTTCTTTCTCCTTTCTGGCTTCCTTTAAGTCCTAACTACAATTCCATCTTCTCTAGGAAGCTCTTCCCAATCTCTTAATTCTAGTGCCTTCCCTCTGTTGGTTATTATCCTATATATAGCGTGTTTATATGTACAGGTATCCTTTTCCCATTTTGGGGGTTAGAGGCACAGCATCCCAGCAGTCTAGGAAACCTGCATAACATTTTTTTGGCCCTCCCTTTGTACCAGAGAAGTCATCTATATTTTTTCTTTTTCTTTTATAGAGTGTTTATCTTATTGTAAAATTTGGGTTAAGTGTTTGTTCATAGGCTATATAGTTTCTAAGCTTTTCCTGTCATCTGCTGGCCTTAATGTGTATAGTCTGTGGCTTTTGTAAACACCCCCTACCCCCCAAAAATTCCCTTTTGATTTCTCATGTTGACCTGCATTATATTGAAACTGTGATGGGGAAAGTTGTGACAGGAAAGGGATAGCTGTAGTCATTTACATGTTGTCTCCCCTGTAGACTGTGGGCTCCTCAGGGACTCTCTTCTGCCTCTTTTTATATCCCCAGTGCATAGTATAGTCCCCGACATGTAGTAGGGACTTAATAAGTGATTTTTGAATGACTGGCTTAGGAAAATCATCTTGTAGCTGTGTTTAGAATGGATTAAAGAAGGGAGAGATGAGGCAAGGAGATGAGGCGAATGGCTATTGCAATAGTGTTTGACTAGAGAGAAGGAGATAAATAGGAAAAGTGTATTAGTATTTAGAAACTAAATACATGGAGTGAGTGTGAGTGAGGATGCTGTGGCTCTTGATAAAAATGGGGATATTTGGATGCTTTTCCAGGTCAGAAGATGTGACCTAGGAAGGAAGAATTGAGAAGAGACATTGGCAAGGATCAGAGACAAGAGGAGAGAGCAGAGGCCTTGTCTAAGTGCCAGGAGGAGGAACTCAATCATTTATTGAGTCTACTTTGTGCAAGACTCTAGATCAGATTCTCTTTAGAAGGGAGAGAAATCCTGGCTTGAGATCTGAAATTCGATAAATGAGGGCAGAGTAGGAGAAGTCAAGGGAGACGCTTAAGCACTGCCATGTTGGATTGGTAGTCATGAGGGACCTTGACGACTGAGCCAAGATCCTGCCTCCTTTCTTAGAAGTGCTTTCTAGGGTGTCTGGAAGAACAAACAACTTCTTTTAACCTTTGACTGCCCTCTAGAGCTCAGGATTATTTTAGCCACTTTCCATCCTTCCTTGGTGAATCCATGGTTTGTGTAACTGGCCTCTGCATGATGTTTTTTTTCTTTTTTCTTTTTTTTTAGCTTTGAGAAGTATTTAAATGTGTTTTTAATCAAAGGTCTGTTTATCTTTTCGCTTGCCTCTAGACAAGACTACCTGTCATGTAGGACAATCTCCTTTTTAAAGAACTCCAGGCAAGGAGGTATCATCACATACATGATTCAGCTGCCTTCCAAGGATTTCAGAGGGATTACTCTTCCCAGCTCAGAGCTCGCCAATCTGCCTTCCTCTCATACCTCTGACATTTCGACACTCAGTTCTTTCTGTTGTACTATCTTCCTCATGTTGCACTCTACCTAGTTTTGTGTTGCATCGTCACCTTCAGAGATTTAACAAAGCTTCCTTTTTTTTTTTTTAAAACTTTCTGAAAAGAACTCTCCTATTTCTAGAACCATTTCATTTAAGAGCTTGAGCAAGGTCTCCATTTCCTTATCTCTAGTTGTTATTAGCATATTCATCCAAGTCCTGGCACATTTGTACAGCTCTGTTTAGTGAGAATTGGCACAATATCCTTTCCATTCATGTTCATACACTATTTGATCATAGAAAAGATCCTCATAAAGAGTGTGTGTTGTGTATTGAGGGAGAGGAAGGGGACAGAAGGAGGAGGATGGAGGGAAGAAAACACTGTCCTGGGGATTTACTGTTCTTACCTTCCCATATGGAGAAGTCATAAAAGGATATGTTTTGATTGTAAGGACCCTAAATTAGTAGAGTTCTTATGGTGGATTCCTATGCTCTTTCCTCTCTGGGAGGCCTGATCCTTTCATAAGATTCTCTTGGGGGTTTCTGTGTACCTGCTTATTTCTTTCCCATCCACTAGGCCCAGTTTTCTGTTGACCCAGGGCAGCCTGTTGCATTTTAATTGCCAGGTTTGCATTCACCTGGGATAAGAGCTAGAAGCCTGGCAGAATGTGGACCACTTCTGTTTCTTTCCTACTCCTTTTCCCCTTTCATTTTCCCTCTTTGTTTGGGGAACTAAGGTTGGAACTTGACTGATGCAATAGCCAATAGTCCTGTCCCCTGGCACTGTCGACTTTATTCACTTTTAATTGGTAACTGGTGGCAACATCTTTCACTCTTGCCCTAGCTTCCTGTTCTAATTGGCTCTCTGGAGCCTCTAAATTCTGCTAATCAGCAAGGACCAAGGTACTGAGGTGTAATACAAACAGGAGTCTTGGGACTGTGACTTTTTTTTAAACATCATCTTTGTTTCTTTTAAGTTTCTTTACTCATAAGTCCAAACAACTTGATTTTTGAAACCTTGGGGGCATAGGATTCTTTTGGGTATTATTCCCAGAGCAAAAGCTGCCTAAAGTATGCCAACCTCTTGTGGCCTGTGCCAGTTGACTTATTTTGCCTGAATATTGCTTCTATCTCTAGCAAGGTGAGGGGAGAGAAGGAGTAAAGATGGATGATTGATTTTGGATATGGAGTTAAATATTTCCCTGGTCTTGAAATGGGATGGTGGGACATGCCTGCCTGAGCCAGCCAAATTGAGGAGATGATTTTCAAATTTTTGTTCTCAGTTCTCTTGAACAATTAACCTTATCTGTTTCTCTTAACCACAAGAGCTTGCAAGTTTGAGACATATTTTAGGACTTTTTGCGAAAGATTCAAATATTCTGTGAAAAACAAACATACATATCTTTCTACATACACAGACACATTTTTGTGCAGCTAGTATTTTAAATAATTCTACAGCCTTTTAAGTAACCATCATAGAATACCAATGTTTTTATAGACCATGTTTGGAGAACAAGTGATATAGACTCTTCCTCTGAATACCTTCTTAACATTCTAGGTTGAGATAATAACTCACATTCATAGATTTAAAAAGCACTTAGGGAAAAAAAAAGCCCTTACCTTCCGTCTTGGAATCAATACTGGTTTGGTTGTTCCAAGGCAGAAGAGTGGGAAGGGGTCAAGTGACTTGTCTACAACCACACAGCTAAAAAAGTGTCTGAGGTCACATTTGAACCCAGGGCCTCCTATGTCTAGGCCTGGTTCTCAATCCACTGAGCCACTCAGTTTCCTCCTAAAAATTACTTTCTTACCAACACTCTAGCACAAATTCAAGTCTTTTTAGTTCAAGACCAATATTCTTTTCAAGACACAATTTTTTTTTTTCAGAGCTAGTGCTTAGACTAGAATGCCAGGATGGGAAGTAAATTCTTAATGGAAAAGATGTTTTGATCTTAATCCATCCAATTGTTCATTGCCCTAATGTTACCTTCACTATATCTATCTATCTATCTATCTATCTATCTATCTATCTATCTATCTATCTATCTATCTATCTATCTATCTATCTATCTGTTTTAGCATCCTATTTAAACATATAATTAACTTATTCTGAACATTATTCTATGGATTGTGATTATTTCTATTTGCAGGCAAGGGTACACCTTTCACCATTTCCCTTTTTCAAGGTTAAATTTTCACACATAGGTTATAAGAATGAAGTGTAATTGCCCAAGCAAATTCACCTTCTTCCTTCTCTTGATTGATAGCCTTAAACAAGTCCTTTGCTTCTCATGTATGGGGAAAAGAGAGGAATTGTGAAGGAATTACTGAGATGTTTTCTACTGCCTAGTCTCTGCCTTTTCCCAGGTCAGCAGATTTTCTTCATTAACTTCTTTCCAATCTCATGCTGAAAAGTGAGAGTTAGATGAGGCCTCAGTTTCTTTAGATCCTTCTGTTTATATAGATCTTTGCTCTGTACAAAGGGCCTTCAGTGCCTTTTAGAGTCTCCAATAGCCCAGGAAGGTGATTACTCCCATTTTGGAAAGAAATATTTGACACAACTTAGAAGCTCTCTTTAATTTCCAGGTTCTGCTTCTGACAACTATTCTTTCTTTTTCTTGAGTTCATGAATCAGAATTTTCAGACTAGAAGGGACCTAGGAGAGCTCTCCTGGAAAACATATTCTATCCCATAGCTTGTCTAATCTTATTTAGAAGTTATTTTTTAAGTGTCAATTATGCGCAAAATGTTGAGGGTATATGAAGATGAAATGAGAGACTGTCCTTGTCCTCAAAGGAGCTTATAATCTAATGGAGAGGGAAGAGTACAAGATAAACTGATTGTACATATGTGTATGTATATATAGTAAACACTAACATTGAAGAGAATAATACTAGTTGACATTTATATAGTACTTAAAAGTTCCTAACAATGCTGAGACATAGATACTATTATTTATCCTCATTTTATGAATGCAAAAACTGTGGCTCCAAAGTTAAATGACTTGCCCAGGGTCACACAGATAATAAGTATATGAAGCACACTGTTTACATATCTACACACAGAGATATTCTAATGTTGAATACTTTATGTATATAGCAATATGTGGCCATGTAAGTTCAGTTACAATAAGCTTCTTTTAAAAAAAATTAAGAATATTTTTCCATGGTTACATGATTCATGATTTTTCCCATTCCTCTTCCCTCCCCCTTCCCAGAGTTGACAAGCAATTCTACTGGGTTATACATGTATCATTGTTCAAAACCTATTTCTATACAATAAGCTTCTTGAGGGCAGGGATTGTCTTACTTTTATCTTTTTATTCTCCACACAAAGCCTAACCCATACAGGTGTTACAACAACAATATATACAATATACAACAACAAATGTTTGTTGATGAATTAATAATGATTTTTCTTCCCACCTTGGTTTGATAGGATTACTCCAAGTTTAAATTTTAGGGCTTCAAACAAAAACTCATCAAGATCCTCAACTATTATCTCATCCCTTCATTTAGGAGTATTTGGGTGCTATTTATGATGGTGGAAGACACAAAAGGAAGCAACTGAAAGGTACTTTTTATTCATTGTTACTTCTACTCTCTCCGTTCTAGTCATGATCAATGTGTGAGATTGATGTCTTATTTACAGACTTTTGATAGACTCTTTGGGGAAGAGAGATCACTAAACCAAAACTAACATTTATGGCAGATAAAAGTTCTTAAGCACTTATTTAATTTGAAGGTTCCTTGGAGGAGAGCACATGTATTGAAAGCTTAAAGAGTTTAGGCTTTAAGAGCTTCACTAGAGAGAACGTTAGATTTGAATCTGAAGGTCATTGGCAGCTTCCCTCACAATCTCAGCAGGATGAAGAAGATTTTTGCACCCATATTTACTTTAGCCACAAAGCTAAGAGAATCTTTTTTATGTCATTCTTTTAAACTCTGACTTTCAAAATGTGTTTTAAAATGTTTTTCTACTACTTGGATTTGTAATTCAAGCCTTTAGTGTAAAGCAGTTTCTATCTAACTATTTTAAGTCAGAAATGGTAGGTAAGGGGTCAAACTATATTTAAAAATCCAGGAAAATGACAGGACCAAGGAGGTCTCATATTTTGATGTAAAAGGGGAAAAATTATCCCCTTTTGATTGGAAAAAGATAGTCATAGAGATTCATGATACTGTTGTGCACATATTTTATGTCCATAACCTTCTTTCTCTTCTGATTTCTTTCAAGCCACTTGAACAGAGAGCCCTGAAGGGCCAAGGAGCTGAAAACTTCAGAAGAACTACTTCCAGATCTTAAAAAAAGAGGCAAATGGCAGTTAGGTTATTGTCTAAAAGCTTCAGAGGCTCAATTCCAAAAGCCAGAAACGGTGTTAGCTACAGGCAGAATATGATACCAAAGTTAGATAACTAAATAAAGAGTTAAAGGTTTCTCTCTTTAAAGTTGTGAAAGATTGTGGAGGAAGTAAGGGAAGAATTAAGATGAATAATGTTTAAGGATTAATAAGAATAGTACCTAGTTGTACTAAGTGTAAATATTTTTGAAAATATGTTTTATACATGAATCTCTTGCAATATGATATTCTTTTATATTTTAAAAGATATTTTAAGATAGGAAGATAATCATTAAATGTAAAAACATTCCATTGCATGTATTTTTCTTAACTGTGGGTATGGGAAATCCATTCGTTTAGCATATAATCCTCTAGTCATTCAGTGACATTTTACCCTAATTGCAGACCAAATGCACAGGAAAGAAATAAAAAAAGCCTTAGGAATTCTAGTCTTGCTTTGCAAATGCAAACCTAAAAAAGTGATGTTAAAAGTCACACCCAGTAAGGTGGTCAAAAGCATTGCTACCCTGGGAAAACGGTGAGTTAGTGTTGATGCTGGTAGTTGGTATTGAGAGGGGTAGAACTATTATAACAGTATTCTTGGAGAGCTGTGACCTGGGAGAGAGAAGATTGGGTTGTGCTAACTCTTTGTATCTACCTTTTGAATACCCACAGTTCTTTACATCTTTAAATATACTTTTATTCATATTATGGAAAGATGTTTGCAACCTCTAAGTCATCCTTAACTCTTTTCTCACTTTCACTCCAATATGCAATCTACCTTCCCAGGATCTTAGATTGAGCTGTGTTTTTATTTAACCAAATGCTAGTTCAGTCTCTTATCACCGCTTGACTGGACTATTGAATATTCTTCTAATTGGTTTCTCTGCTTCTAGTCTGTGCCTTTTCCCAATCTCTGTACAACTGCTAAATTGATATTCTTAAAATATAGGTCCTGTTATGTTCACTGCTCAAACCCAGAACAAAAGCATTTGGGAAGGGACATTTGTTCATGAATCTGTTCATTCATTTGGTTCTCCCTAATGAAATACTAAAGATTTTATATCTTACTTTATGTTTGTCAAATTTATAATAAAAAAGTTAAAGACCACTATGCAAATAGTTGAATGCTTTCTGGGTGCAGAGGGCATGTGGTACCATCAAGAAGCGACTGTTTCTCTTCTCTCAGTGGCAGAGCTCAACATTATTACCTTTTAGACTTGGTTATTAAAGAAAATGGATATGAAATTTGGAGTAGTGGGGGCATGGGTGTTGTCCCGAGAAGAAACAAAGTGTAGTGGAAAGAATGCTGACCTTGGACTAAGATGTAATACGTGGTTCAGGATCCATCAAAAACACTGAGTTTATATGGACGATAAGTGATCCTAGGAGTTAAATCCAAGAGCTTCTTTTCTCTTATTTGGCTTATTACTTTCACCTAGAGTTGCTCCAGGAAAATCTAAAATACTCAGTATATATAATTCATGTGTAGGTTTTCCCCAAAGTGGAAAACTGTCTTCACTCCCATATAAATCCTTAACATACCATTAAAGGCTTCAGAAATGGCATAGACTTTATTTCACTCTTTAGAAAATGATAAATGAATCTATATACAAAAAACTCAGAAGAAACAAAGTACTCCATATCTCTATGGAATAATAGATTTTGAGACTGCTATTGGGTAAATCTTTTGTCATTCTGGTGAATTCTCTTTTCCCTTAGAGTCACAGACAGTTTCCTTAAGATGCATAGTGCTCTGTGGTTTGTATTTTCCTTGGAAGGTAAATGTATTTTGGTTGTTGTTAAAACAAGCAATATCCTTCCTACCAGTGTGACTCACTGGATTAGAACTTGAAGTAGAAGGCTGCCCAGGAACCATGTGGGTGATATATGTTCTCCAAGGAGCAATACGTATAATTAAGTAAAGCAAATCCATATATTAGTTATTATTTTTTTAAAAACTCTTACCTTCTGTCTTAGAATCAATATTAAAATATTAGTTCCAAGGCAGAAGAGCAATAAAGGTGAGGCAATTGGAGCTAACAGGTCACACAGCTAGGAAGCATCTGAGGCTAATTTTGGACCTGGGAACTCCCATCTTCAGGCTTGGCGCTCTCTCTCTATATATAGCTGACCTCATATAGTAGTTATGTATGAAAATGTAAGCCTCATTTGGCATCTGCAGTTCATTACCTCTGTTAAGAGACAGGAAATTATTAGGCAAAATTTGGACTTGTGATTTGGTCATTTTATCGATTGATCAGTCAGTCAACATTTATTTAGCATTTAGTTTGTTCCTGGCAATTTGCTAAATGCTGAAGATGCAAAAGGGCAAAAGATAGTCCCTGGCATCAAGGAATTTACAATCTAGTGGAGACAACACACAAATATATACAAAGTAAGGTACTTACATGATAAATAGGAAATAATTAACAGGGGGAAGGTACTAGAATTAAGAAAGATTTGGAAAGGGTTCCAGTAAAAGACAGGATTCTTAGTTTGCATTTAAAGGAAGCCAGAGAAATCAGTAGGCAGAGTGGAGGAGGGGGAGTGCTCCAGGCTTGGGGAATAACCAGAAAAAAATTCCTGGAGTTGATAGATGGAATGTCTTATTCACGGAAAAGCCTAGAGACCAGTGTGATTAGTTTGAAGAATATGTATTGAAGAATAAGGTATAAGAAGGCCGGAAAAGTAGTATTATAGATTATAAAGGACTATGAAAGCCAAACAGAGCATTTTGTATTTGTTCTTGGGGGCAATAGGAAACCATTGGAATTTGAGTTGAGGCTGTGTGTAACATGATCAGATTTCTGCTTTAGGAATATTACTTTAGTGACTAAATGGAGGATGGAGGAGGCTGGATTGGAGTGGGACTAGACTTGACCCACTAGGAGGCTTTTACAATAATCCTGGTGTAATAGTGACAGTATCAGAAGAGATGACTCATTAAAGTTCCTAAATCTTTTAAAGTTGTTTTCCTTTACATTATTGGAGTCATTGAGTAAATTGTTCTTTTAGTTCTACCCACTCTGTATTAATTCCTATGCAGACTAATACTCCTAAAACACCACTTTTATCATGTCACACTTCTAAATAAAATTCTTTGTATAAAATCTTACCTTAGACATGCATCCAAAAGCTCTCTAAACTCTGAATTCAACTAACCTTTCCACCTTTCTATGACATACAGTCTTACCTCCAGATGAGCTTATCTACTTATCTACTTATCGGCTCCCAATCGAGGCTTGCTCAGTCTATTTCCCTCACTTGGAATTCCCATCTCTCCTCTATTTATATTCACATCCTCTTCATCTTTCAAGGCTGAGTTTATTTTATTTATTCCAAAAATTCTTCTTGACTGCTGACTTCCTCAATGAGCTTTTTTCTCTAAATTGTATCTTATTATTTATAACATTCATTTAGATATCTCACCTATCCAACTAGACTACAAATTCATTGAAGGCAAAAGGCTATGATTTCTATTTCTTTCTGTCTTCTGTAGTGCCCAGCACAAATTAAATCCAATTTCTTCCTTAATGTCCTGTAATATGTCCTCTTTAAGACTCCTGTCACACTTTCATTTTACTGAAATTACATTTTCATCTCATGACCTTTTTACTATCTTCACTCTCCTTTGTGTCTCTGATGCATTTGATGCTGTTTCTTTTCTTTTTTTTTTTTTTAAACCCTTGTACTTCGGTGTATTGTCTCATAGGTGGAAGAGTGGTAAGGGTGGGCAATGGGGGTCAAGTGACTTGCCCAGGGTCACACAGCTGGGAAGTGGCTGAGACCGGATTTGAACCTAGGACCTCCTGTCTCTCGGTCTGACTCTCACTCCACTGAGCTACCCAGCTGCCCCTTTGATGCTGTTTCTTGAAAATTTCCATTTCCTTGGCTTCTATGACATTAATTTTCTACCACTCTTACCTCCAGCTGCCTACAGGACACCTTGACTTGGGTTCTCCACTATCTTTTCAGCACCAACACATCTTACAATCTTTGAGAGTAGGGATTATTTCATTATTTCTACTTGTATCCCCCCAGCACCTAACCCAGTGTGTGGTCCATAAAAGGAACTTAATATTTGCTTATTGGTCTTTCCCTTCAAAACTAATTCCTTATAACATTTTCAATTTCATTTTCAATTTTAGCACTATTTTCCCATTCTGAGATTTGTAAACTCAGAGATATCTTTGATTTTTCTTTCTAATTCTATCTAATGTCTTCAACTCATTTCCATCTTTTTTTTTTCCTTTGAAATATCCTTGTTCTCAGGGCAGCTAGGTGGTAGAGTGGGTGGAACACTGGGCTTGGAATCAGGAAGACCTCAATTTAAATCCAGCCTCAAATACTTGCTAGATGTGTGACTATGAACAAGTCCCTTAACTCTCTTCATCTCAGTTTCCTCATCTGTAAAATGAGCTGAAGAAAGAAATGGCAAACGACTCTAGGATATTTGCCAAGAAAACCTCAAACAGGGTCATAAAGAGCCAGACATATTTACAACAACTGAATAGCAAAGCCTCCACTCTCAATCACTTTCTTTCTATTTTTACTGCCCCATCCTCAAGTTTATATTATTGTAGCCTCTTTCCTTCAGTCCTTCTCTATCTCCAACACACACAGCCCACTGATAATTGGCAAATTCTCCTAAAATACTTATTTCATGATGTCACAATTTTTCTCCCATACTTTCAGTTTCACCCCATTGCAAGTAGGATAAAATTGAAGTTTAGCCTAATGTAATAGTAACTACCCTTGCCCTCACTAACCAAAGGGCAGGTATGTTAAATTTCACCTCTTCCCCAGTGTTCTACAGTATTCTTAAATGGGTTTGGGGTGCCTACTCTTTGCCATTGATTCAAGCTAATTGTGTTCCCTCAATTTCCATTTAACTACTTAATAGATTATAACTGTCTAATAATTAATAACTACTTAACAGATTTTGACAAAGGAATATTTACTTCAGAGGTATAGCAAGAGTTAGCATTCAAATACTGTCCCTCCTCAATACCTGGTAGTCCTCCCTTATGTTACCTCATTCTCAGGGAGGGGGACCAGAATCACAACTTACCTCAGCTAGTTCCAACTAGGACTGACAGTAACATCTGGTCTGGAATCTTGTATTCAAGGTCACTGTGATTAGAATCCATTTTGGAGACTCCATTGCCTATGCCCACAACAAAAAAAGACAAACCAGGACAAAATTCCAGTCTGTTTTCAGGGGTACAGGGTCTAAAGGACCCATTCTGCATTTGGACAGCTCTAATTTTTAGGACATATTTCCTTTCACCAAGCCTAAATCTGCTTCTTTGCTAGTTTCACTCATTGTTCCTAGTTCTGTCTTCCAGAGCCAAGCAAAATAAGTTTAATCCCCTTTTCCTATGTTGTGCCTTCAAATACTTAAATATAACCTTTCCTCCTAAATGTTCTCTTCTTTTAGCTATATTTTCCTAACTTTTTAAAATGATCGTCTCATGGCATGAAACTCAAAATCCTGTACCAGTCTGGTGGTTTTCAGACTTGTCAATGAACTTCCTAAAATTTAACACTCCAAATTTAGGATAATATTCCAGGTGTGGTCTAATCAAAGCAAAGTATGGCAGGATGCTCATCTTACTCTGAGTACTTTACCTCTCTTACTACAGCCCCAAAACACATTAGGCCATCTTAACACACTATTGTCTCATAGTCAGCTTGTAGTCCACTAAACTCTCAGGTCTTTTTCATACAATCTATCCATGATTCTCTCATCTTGTAAAATAATTGTAAAATACTTGTAAAATAATACTTTTGAACTCAGATTTATAAGCTCATAGTTATTGTTAGACTTCTTAGTTAGTTTGAACTAATTCCTAACTTCTGTTCCCTTTACCTTTTCTTCTCCCCTAAACTGTTAAAATCCTATCCATTATTCAGGGTTTAGCTCAAATCCCACCTCTTCCATGGTTTTTACTGATGACTCCCATCTGCATTATTGTCCTTTTTTCTTGAACTTCTAGAGAACTTTTTGTCTGTGTTATTCATGTTGACCATCTACTGTTATTTAACTAATGCATGTACTTATGTTTTCTCTGACTTCTAGATTATAAGTTTCTGGAAGTTAGGTAGCACATTTTATGTATAAGGAGCACTGATAATAAGAACATTTGATGAATATCCAATTAACCGGATGAGATTATTGGGCTAGATCTTTGCCTGAAGGGCACCTTTTAGAAAGATATGTTCTTTAGCTCCTTGCTAGAGAAAACAGATAACTTTTCTGATTTGTTCCCAGTGACTATATCTGCCTATAGAATGTTGGCAACAGGGCCAGCAGAGAAGACATTTTCCTCTCAGGAGATCTTCCTTTTCTGAGTGGAAAAATGAGCTGTAAAAGTTCACCTTTTTCTTTTCCTCCATGTTCTCTAACCTTTGAATTTCTAGGCCAGAGTATAGCAAATTGGTTGGGAGAAGGAGACTTCTCTTTTTGTCCCCAGAAGTGAAAATGATTAGATAAGAGAAGCGCATGATGAGCCTGAGGAATTCCTGGACATTTGAGTTCTGGCTATCCTCTGTCTGTTTCTTTTCTGAGAACAGACCAGAGGCAGGACTACCAGAGAATGGATTTACATAGACTTTACATATAAGTTTAATAGTTCCTAAGAGAGTAAGAGTACCTGAGTTTAAATGGTGGGTCACCAGCCTCCTCAATGGGAGTGCTTCTTGGAGGAGGAAGAGAATCCACCACCAAGAATAACTACAGCTGAAGAACTAGAACCACACTGTGTATGGTGGGAGATCTGGAACTTGCCAACCTTGAAAAATGAGTTGAGTTGCTTGGATGGACTTGTATACAGCAGCTACTCTGAGGCCAATAGGACTGTTTGTTCCCCACAAAGTATCTTTGTCTTCCAGAGAAGTCCAAGGGATTATTTGATTGTTTGTTCAACATGGATTTCATTATCTTTCTTTCAACCTTCTTGTCTACCTAATTTCGCTATTATTGTTGAAAGAATCAACATTCTCTCACCTACATGACACCCTGACCTCACTCAGATCCCCCCAAATTATGTGTCCTCTGCAGCACTTCACTCTCATCTTCATATCCAATTTATTAAAAATTTCTGTTGAATCTATCTTTGTAATGTCTTTCATATATCTTCTTTCCTATGACACTACAGCTACTATAGTGCAGTCCTTCATGCCTCGACTGTAGCCTTCTGGTTAGTTTCTTTATTCATGTTTTTTCATGCTCCAGTCTCTCCACTCGGCTGTCAAATTAATGATCCTAAAGTACTGGACTGACCATATGACATCTCCTTATACTTAATATCTATCACCTCTAGGATCAGATATAAACTTCTCTGTTTGGCTTTTAAAGCCCCCTATAACCTGTTTTTTTCCAGGCTTTCTAAGTCTTTTTACTCTGTACACCCTGCTATAACTCTTTAATCCATGTGATATTGGCCTCTTTGCTATTCCTCATACTATTTATCCAATTTCCCAACTCTGGACATTTTCACTTGCTGTCTCACATGCCTGGCCCTCTCTCCGATCTCGTCTCTGTCTTTTAGTTTCCCATGTTTCTTTCAGGTCTCAGCTAAAATCCCATCTTTGTATCTTAAGAACTTTTTGTGGTGGGAGATAAAAAGGCTGTCCTATATCTACATTATACATTGAATGTCCATATGGGACTTTGGGACCCATCATCCCAATTTCAGAAAACCTAGACATGAACTATACCAAAGCTTTATTCAGGATATTTTTCCCAGAGTAAAACTTTTGTGTTTGAAGAAGGAACCAAAGAGAAAAGAAAGCCATTTGGGGTAAATCTCCAGATTGTACCACAGCTGTGTAAGCTTAGATTCCCAATGGGGCTCTGGTCACAGGTTACAAATATCTGGTCACAGGTTACAAATACAAGAATTTAAATTTAGGTTTTATGCTAAATATGAGAATTCTAAAGTAATATTGTGGTCACTGATTTAAAAAAATTACAGCTTAAGTCAAAATGAGTTTTAGCAGCTTTAATTACAAAGAGGTGGAAAGAGTGAAAGTGGAAAAAACATAGATAAAGAGACAGAAAGTACTGCCTACCTACCAATACCCTGTTTAATCCTAATGGCTCCAGACCACAAATGCGAATATCACCAGAATCCCAAGTCCTAATTAGGAAGCCAAAATCCAAAGAGCCAGGAGATGCTAAAGAATTTGACAAGAACCTTCAGTTCACACGAGGCTAAAACCGTCAAGAATATCACCAGAACCCACGATGAAGGGAGTGTCCCACCCAAGTGCCAACGAGCAGAGAGGGTCTCCTCAATGAAGAACCAAGGAAGGAATAACTCCACTCACCACCGCAAGATCCAAGGAAAGAGTCTCCTCCTCCAGTTCGGCTCACCAATGCAGTCAAACTCCAAAGGAGAAGTTCAAAGGAGAAGTTCCTTGGACAGTAAGTTCAGGACTTTTTATAGTCCTTTTACTGTCATTTTCTTTCCCTTCCCCACTTTACAGGAACCAATCACAGTCTTTCAATTTGCCTAGCACTGCCCAGGGGTGGGGCAGTAGCCTTTGGAGTTGTCACCCTCACTAGCAAGTGACTTGTGAACTCTCATACTTAGAGACTGGTAAGGTGCTAAGAAGAGGAACTTAAGTTTTTGAGTGATTAATTTAAAAGCAGCCGATTGATAGACAAAGAGAGTTTGATTCACTCTTCATACAAACATTATTTCTTTAATGTCCTCCATGGCACTAACATCAGGACTTTGTAAATAGGAAATACTTGATAAATACTCAAATGAATGTTGAATGAATAAATGAAATTATGTAATATTCATTATGCTTTTCTTTTTTCTTTTATGAATTTAATTTTTTCCAGTTCACATGCCAATACAATTTCTTACTATTACTTTTCTAATATTTTTCAATTCCTGCTCTCTCTTTTTCCTACCCTTCCCCCTTTCTTAAGAAGGCAGGTAATAGGATATAGGTTGTACATCTCATCATTTAATACATATTTCCATATTTGTCATGTTGTAAAAGAAGACACATAATGCTTACACTGGAGAAAAATTCATGGAGGGATAAAGAATAGCATGTTTTAATTTGTATTTGGACTCTTGTTTCTTCCTTCTATGGCAATGAATATCCCTTCTGTCCCCCCTTTTATTTGGTCACAATTCTTTTGGAATTGTCCTGGATTGTTGTCTTGTTGTTAATAGTTAAGTCATTCAAAGCTGATCATCATACATTATTGTTGATACTGTGTACAACATTCTTCTGGTTCTGCTCACTTCACTTTGTCTCATGAGTCCTTCCAGGTTTTTTGTGATCATTTTGTTTGTTATTTTTTATGGTACAATAGTATTCCATTACAAGCATATCCCATAATTTGTTCAGCCATTCCCCAATTGATGGACATCCCTTCTCACTATACTTTTCTTGCTAGTTGACATTTTGTTAGCCAGAAAATTAAAGAGAACATTCCATTTCCAAGAGTACTTGGGTTAGTTGAAATTTTTATCGTGTTACATAGCTCCAACCATGAAATACAGTGGGAGTACCATGACCACTAGAGGGCAGCGTAGCATAAGGGAAAAGAATAGATATCACTTGAATGTAGAAATTTTGTGGGTTCAAGAATGCTGAAGGCAGAGAAGAGATGAGGAAATTGGTGGAGTGGGTAAATAGAGATGCTTGCCCTTATTACCATGGGTTGTCCCCATTTTACAACTGGAATTTACACTTCTAAAGGCTTGTCACATAGTAGTAAGTAGTGACTAAGATTTGCGACAAATACAAATTAGTTTTATTTTTGAGCACAGAAGTTACTCCTCCTAGACTTAATCCTTTCATAATCCTCAGCAGCAATATCAGTTATTCCCTTCTGTCCAAAAGTTGTGGCAGCAGCTTTTTAATGTAGGTTTTGGGTGAAACTTAACTGGGTAATGGGGTAAAAACAAGAATGTTTAATACCTTTCCTTGGGGAAAAACTTTGCAGGACATATTTAATTTTATTTTTTTCTGGGTTATGCATGTATTATCATGCAAAACACATTTCTATATTGTTAATTTTTGTGAGTAACCTTGTAAAACCAAAACCTCAAAACATAAACCCAAATAAACAGTTGAAAAACCCTATGCTTTCATCTGCATTCTGACTCCAGTAGTTCTTTCTCTGAATGTGGATAGCATTCTTTGTCATAAGTCTCTGGAATTGGCAAGACATACTTTTGAATTAAATTAGAATTGTTAACATTTCCTTCATCACCTTCTTAAATCTAGACAATCGACAAAATGATAAATTAAGGACTGATTTGTAGCATTTGCCAATTTCCAAGGTGCCAATGCTTACTCTGAAAATTTAACAATCTCTGGGACTGGTTCAAGCCCGCTCCAGCACAGCTCTGGGCTTATTTCTATGTCCTATTTGAAAGCTAAATTTGCCTTGAAACAATCCCAATTTTTGAAGCTTCTGAGGCGGGTGGATGTGCAGGCAAAGCAAAGACACCATGAAAAGAACCGAAGAATTATTCTCAAGGAGGATAATGGAAAGGATATAATACAATTGCATTAGCCAAATTTGGTCAGGTGCCATGAGGGTACTGAAGGACCCAGGCAAAAGAGGCAAGATGGTTATCAGGACAGAGTGAGTACTCTGGCTTGGCCACTAAGTTCTCTTGCTTGATACAGTAGTAGGAGAGAATTGATCTGGCAGAAAAAAAAGGTCACCAGAGCAATTTCTAATTTGCACTGAGAATTCTTCTAAATTATGTTCCCCTGGCATGAGCATGAGCTTAATTTTCTCAAATCATGAATTCTGTCAACAGACTGTGACTATCCTGAAGGCTATGTATTTAATAGCATGTGAGAACTGTGTTTTATTTCACGAACCCCTTTTTACTTGTTCCTAGGGAAGAAGTAGCCACTGGAACAAAGTAACTAAACTGTGTCTTTTTTATAACTACTCTGTTCAGAGTATAACTATAAATTAGCTACATCCTAGAAAAGGAAACAGCTGTGAGTACCGCTGAATGATAGTATTTAAATATATTGTGATTTTATTTCTTCTTATATATGCTTTGCTTATGAATAAAAACTGCTTACTGTGGCATTTGTATTTATTTGTCTGAGTGACTGATTCTATTATGCTTTGTTCAGGTGATGAGACTTGGTGAAATCCAGCAGTTCCATGAATAGGATGGGCTATGGGTTTAAGGACTATTTTTATTTGATAAGTCCAAACTGTTTATATTGCCTAGACCAGTGAAGGGCAAACTACTGCCTGTGGGCCAGATGTGGCCCCCTGAAATGTTCTATTGGGCCTCATGACATTATTCCTAATCTGATGAATACAATGAGGAGGATAGAATACAATGAAACTTTGAAAGAGTTGCTTTAGAAACAGACTGACAGATGAGCATTTCCTTTCCTTTGGCCCCCTCTTTAAAAACTTTGCCCATCAGTGGCCTAGACCAAGGATAGGTGTGTAACAAATTATTAAAAAGGACAGATTTTATCCTTTTATCCAACCATACCACTGCTGGGTTTGTACCCCAAAGGGATAACAGGGAATAAGACTTGTATGAAAATATTTATAGCCACTTTCTTTGTGGTGGCAAAAAATTGGAAAACAAAGGGATGCCCTTCGATTGGGAAATGACTAAACAAATTGTGTTATCTGTTGGTGATGGAATACTATTGTGCTCAAAGCAATGATGAACTGGAGGAATTTTGTGTGAACTGGAACAACCTCCAGGAAATGATGCAGAGTAAAAGGAGCAGAACCAGGAGGACCTCATACACAGAGACTGCTACACTGTGGTAAAATAGAATGTAATGGACTTCTGTACTAACAGCAATGCAATGATTCAAAACATTTCTGAGGGACTTATGAAAAAGAACACTATCCACATCCAGAGAAAGAACTGTGGGAGCAGAAACACAGAAGAAAAACAACTGCTTGATCACATGGTTCAATGGGGATATGATTGGGGATGTAGACTCTAAACCTCCACCCCAGTGCAACTATCAATAATATGGAAATAGGTCTTGATCAATAACACATGTAAAACCCAGTGGAATTGCATGTTGGTTATGGGAGAGGGGAGAGATGAAGGGAGGGAAAGAATATGAATCATATAACCATGGAAAATTTTTCATAATCAATAAAATAAAAATAAATTAAAAAAAGTAAAATGAGGGTATCAGATTCAATGCTCTCTAAAGTCCAAAAAAAAAAAAAAAAAAAGATAGGCTTGTCCAATAGATAAATGGTCAAAGGAATAAATGTATAATTTTCAAAGGAAGAAACCCAATATATCTATAATCATATAAAAAGACTCAATGCAATAATAAATCATGAGTTTAAAAGAATAAAGATAAAACATGCCACTTGTTATTTGGCAGAGAAGTGATGAACTTAAAATGCATAAAGAGACATACAGACATACATTTTTAGGCATGGCTAATGTGGGAATTTGTTTTCCTGGATGATGTAGATATTTACTGAGAGATTTTACTTGATGGTGTAGAGTAATAGGAGGAACATAATAATAACTTGTTACTTGAAAAAAACCAAAAATTTTAAAAGAGGAAAAAATGAATGGGCTTCAGGAAAGACGTTTCCAGTTGTCTGGAAACCAGAGCGAGAGCTTGATATTTTTCCTGAGGCCCCTCTGTTGGGTCCCATATATAACTTCTACTATGAATAGGGGACCTCATAGTGCCTTTTGTGTGTGTGTGTGTGTGTGTGTGTGTGTGTGTGTGTGTGTGTGTGTGTGTGTGAATAGGATCAGGTTGGGATGGCTAAAACTGGTTTAAAGGAAGTGGCAGAATCAATCTTTTTCTACTTCCCTACAATTAAACTATCTGGCCTTTTGCCTTTCTGTTTCAATGATCATACTGAAAAATGGAGGGTTCGGCATATATGCCTTCTGGGTTCCCTCTGGCCCAACATTCAGGATCCTATGATCCTTTGAATGTTCGGACTCTTGGGAGTTCCTTCTTTATTATTATTCCTACTTTCCTATTTTCAACCCTGTCCGTATTATAGGGTCATAATACCACCCATGCTCAATCACTCCCATCTATTCTTTCTCAGATATTCTTTTTGTATAACTTGGCTGCATGTTTACTGGGTCTCTTCAGATCTTTGAGAAACATAGAAAGTCAATGGAATTGGGTCCTTAGGGATTATAATTCTCTTCTAGGGAAGAATACTAGCTTTCTACATGATTGTGCAAAGGAAAGAGATATTTTTCTCAACCCCAATGAAAATTTATGACAGATCACATATTCCACTAGATATTCAAAGAGATTACTTATGAAATTAATTTTGTATCACTTAGTGTTTTCAGAGGTTTTCCCAGGAGGAAAAACAATTGTGGGAAATAATTTATCCAAATTCTCACTGAATGCAAATGTGTAAAAAATAGTAATCCAGGGACTTCTCTTTGGTCTTCATCCTCTTTCTTCTCTCTGCAGTATCTTGACACGCCATCTTTCTTAATATGCTATTTTTCTTTGGTTTCTGTGATACTGTTCTCTCCTGGTTCTCCTGGTCTTTTTTCTGACAACTTTACCTAATTGAGTTATTCTTCTTTCTTTTATTTTCCAAAGTATATTGGTATCTCCAATGACCTGCCTTTTTAACTTCTCTCAATGATCTTATCTACTTTCAGGGCTTAAGTTATCCCTTCTATGGAGATAATTTAACATTTATGCTTTTAAGCCCCATTTCCCTGCATTGAGCTCCAGTCCTTTATTTCCAGTTGCCTATTATACATCTGAATAACCTGATAATACCTCATATCCAGAATGGAACAAATCATTTTCTCTCCAAACATTCTTTGTTCAGAGAGTTTCCTTATTTCTGTTAGTAGAACCATTATTAACTAGGCTTGGAAATTTAGTATATATATTTTTTTACTCTTTTCTTTCCTAAATCCATTATTCCCAGTTGACTTCTAAATCCTATTGACTCCTTTTTTCTAATATTTCTTGCATCTGTCCATTATATAGCACTCTCACTGATACCACCCTTATTCATACTCCTGCCCTCATTACCCCAATCTTAAACTATTTTAACCATTTCCTCAATAGTTTCCTTTTATCTAGTGTCTTCTGTTTCTAATTCATCCTTTATACCTTCCAAATCCCAATGCAATACTCTGATCTAGTAACTCCCTTGCTCAGAAGTTTCCAATGATTGATTAATCATTGCCTACAGGATAAAATTAAAATTCCTTAGCTTGGAATTTAAGACTTTTCTAAAATCTGAATCCAACTGACTTTTTATCCATTTCATATTATTCTCCTAGAGCAGGGGTCGGCAACCTTTTTGGCCGTGAGAGCCATAAACGCCGTATTTTTTAAAATGTAATTTTGTGAGAGCTGTACAATGCTCACAGTGTGCACTCCTGTAACAGTGCCTGAAAAAATTGACTTTGTGGCTCCTGCAGAAAGAGCCATATCTGGCCCTCAAAAGAGCCAGATTTGGCTTGAGAGCCGTATGTTGCCAACCCTTGTCCTAGAGTCTTATTGCTTTTCCTCTGGATTATTTCAACAACTTTACTCTCTGATGCTAATCTTTTAACTTTTAAAGTTTTGGTTTTGCTTCTTACTATCTGTTTGACTTCGGACAAATCACTTACCATCTTTAGGCCTATGCTCCCAAATATATAAAGTGATAGAGTTGATTAGATAATGCCTAAAATCTCTTCTGGTGCTAAAGCTATGATCGTATAATCCATAGTGCCTTCCTATTGTCTACCTCATTAAATCAAAGTGCCCCAGCCTGGCTTTCAAGGTTCTTCTTAATCTGACCCTGTCTTATTATTAGCTTATTTCCCATTACTCCTCAACTTTAACTTTTTGTTGTAGAGAGGTTGGCATCCTCACTATCTCACAAACAAGTCATGTTTGTTCTTATGCTATTCTCACCATTATTCCTTTCCCAACCACTTAGTCTACCTAGATCCTATCCATTTAAAGGTTCAGCTCATCTCACCTTTCTTTTGACTTCTTTAATTACCTTAGTCCAAATTTAAATACTGAGAGCAGGTCTTTTCATTGTAGTCAAAAATTGGAAACTAAAGGGGTGTCCTCCTGTTAGGGAATTGTGGTATATGAATGTGATGAAATATTATTGGCTCATAAAAATGATGAAATGTATAGGTTCAGAGGAAATTGGGAAGAGTTTCTGAACTCTTATAGCACTTATAATGTGTTCTGTACAATTTAGAACTTAAGTCTATACTATTGTCTATTATTCTCTGATTTCTTTATATGTGGTTATTGGAAGGGATCTTATGTTATTTATAGAACTTTTAAGATCAGGGCAGCTAGAACTCCAAATACCAACGTAAGGGGAGCATGCTTCCTCCTTAATGTGATCTAGAGACCATACTACCCCTGTGCTTTCTCCTTTGTTCTCTGCCTAATCATGATTCAGTGGAAAGTTGAGGGAGAAGGCAATGTTTTTTGAGAGGCAGAGAAAAACCAAGAAAGTGGGGGTAAATGGCTAGCAGAGGATGGGGAGATGGGTCACCTTATCTCCTGGGATTACTACACCTCTGGCCAGACTATACTTTATCTGTGTTTAGCTCCTTATGATGTTGCTGCTTCCTTTAGATCATATTGTTAAAATTGCCCACCACAAATTGTTTTTGTTCCAGGTAGAAAAATTCATAATAATAGGTTATATCTTTTTCTTTAAAAACCCTTACCTTCGGTCTTAGAATCCATACAAAGTTTCAGTTCTAAGGCAGAAGACCAAAAAGAACTAGGCAACTGGGGTTAACTGACTTACCCAGGGTCTTACATTTAGGAAGTATCTGAGACCAGATTTAAACCCAGGACCTCCTATCTCTGGGCCTGGCTTTCTATCCATTGTGCTACCTAGCTGCCTCTATATTCCTCTTGTATTTCTTATAGGACTTAGTACAGTGGTGGACACATGACTCAATAAATGATAAGTTATAAAAATCTTGGCTCCATTAGTAATTCTGTGAACTTGGTTATATCATTTATTGTTCTGTGCCTTAGTTTCCCCATCTATAAAACAAATGGCTGGGGTTATATGAATGTGACAATTCATTCCTGAAGGACTAATTTATTTGAGGATTGTGGTATTGGTGATCTCAGGAAAATGTGTTATTTTATTATTGGTTGTTTTTTTTTCATTTTGAAAAATATACAGTCCCATAAACAATTTTTTGGGAAATATATGGTACATGCAACAATAATAAACATTCATAGCAATCAATTAACAAGCATTTATTAAATAATGTATTAGTCCTATCCTGTCTCCCCATTAATATAATTCATATTTGAAGAATAATTGCAACATAGATGTTGAGATTCATCAAATTGAGATTCAGTTAGATCAAAGTAGGAAAGAATTTAAGGTTGATAGTTATCCCAGAGAAAAGTCTCTATATCTCCTCGAAGTGAAAGTTGGAGCACTATTAGGAAAAGTCTTAATTCTCTTAATTGACTTTATTAGAAAATTAAGGCATAGAGTCTCTTAGTCAAACAAAGGCTATTCATGAACGTTGGCTACTTCTCATGCCATATAAGACTGTTTTTAGGGCGCATCTCATATCTTTGTTGCGCAGGCTATAAATTAGGGGGTTTAAGAATGGAGTCATTACTGAATATACCAAAGTGACAATTTTTTGCATCAAAGTTGGGATGCCATATGTTGGGCTCACATACATTACCATGACCGTTCCATAGAACAGAGACACTACTGTCAGATGAGATCCACATGTAGAGAAGGCTTTACGCCGACCAGCTGCCGAAGGCACTTGAAGCACAGCTCTAAGCACCAGGGTATATGATGTGAGGATGTATGTAATGGAGAGAAAGAGGACAAGGGAGCTCTGAGTATAGAAGACTAGCTCAGTGATAGGTGCTGGAGCACAGGAGAGGGCCATCAGTGGATCCATGTCACAGAGAAAGTGATCTATGATGTTGGAACCACAGTAGGGCAGTTGGGAGATTAGAAAAATGAGAACTGGATAGCCAAGGAAGCCAGCCAACCAACAGAGAGAAACTAGGGTGGCACAGTGCCTCCCAGTCATGATGGTTGGGTAGTGCAGTGGGCAGCAGATAGCCAGATACCTATCATAAGCCATTACTGCTAGGAAGAGACATTCAGTTGTACCCAGCGAAAAGAAGAAATAAAACTGAAGGAAGCAGCCAGAGAAAGAGATTGCTTTGGTCTTGGAGAGAAAGCTGGCCAACATATTGGGAACAGTGGAAGAAACATACCAGATCTCAAGAAAGGAAAAGTTTCCTAGGAGGGTGTACATGGGAGTATGGAGTCTCTGGTCCCATGTCACTGCACAGATGATGGCTCCATTACCAAGAAGAGTCAGGATGTAGATGACCAAAAGTAGTGAGAAGAGAACAACTTGTGTCTCCCAGGAGCCAGGAAACCCTAGGAGGACAAACTCAGTCACAGTAGTTGTTCTTGACTTGTTCATGGGTCTCAGAACTGTGGAGATGATAGAGATAATCATGATTCAGAATATTTTTGTTGAGTTTCTGGAGTTTTTTCTTGAAATAAGGAGCTTGTCTCAAAGAGTTTGAAGGAGGCAATGTGTCATGATAGAAAGAGGGTTGAATGTGAAGGACTGAACTTAGAATCATTGAACTTGTTTGAATAATAACTCTGCCAGTTTTTACCTATGTGAATTTGAATAAATTGCTTAACCTCTCTGTGTCTCAGTTTGCTCCTCTGTAAAAAGGAAGGTATTGGGGTAAAGTTTCTAAGGTCAACCCTAGGTAATGTCCAACTTTTAATTTATGATTCATTATACAAGCAAGTGAAACACACTAGTCATTCTGGGACTAGATTGGAGGCAAATCCTGACTTGTTCTAGATGAACTTTTGGGTCCTGACTTTCAGTGTTACTTGGCTGATGATGATAGAACTTGAATTTCTGTCTCCTTGAATTTCTCAGAGCATTACAATGAAGAAGTCTGATTTCCTACCTTTGAAGCTAAAGAGACGGTTGAACCAGTGATATGTACAGTTTAACTTTTTCCCTGGATGGAAATCACTGTAATATTCATAATCTTTGAGAATTGAAGACAAAAGAAGTATAGAATTAATTTCTTTCAAATTGACCTTTTTCTATCATCCATTTAAAATCATAAAGATCTATGCTGTAGCTTTTATTTCATCCCTAAACAACATTCATTTCCTGTCATCAATGCCCACAAATATAATTTCCAACAATCTTAATTTTCTTTTCACATAATTCCTATAAGTGTTTGGACCAGGAAAGGGGGCAACAATATTTAAAGATTCAGCATCTTCTATTGAATCCATCCTTTTGTGGGGCCTATTAAGGGCAGAGACAAGTATATTAAGACGTCAATTTTCTCTCCATGAATTTCTATGCCAATTTAGAAAGGATGTAGGACCCATTTTAGTTGGGTGTAGAATAAGTATGTTTGATGTAAAGAGGTGCAGTATGCAGGTTCTAGCTCCTCAAAAAACTGCTCTCTTATTTTGTCAAAATTCCTGTTTTAACCCTTATACAAGAAAGAAGAAAAAAGAATTTGAAAAGGGAATGCTGACATCTAGGAAGGAAGATGAGGGCCCTAATATTATCCCATGCTGGTAGTCAGTGTGATGAGAAATCTTAGAGGGAAACTGAATTTCTAATTATCAGAGGTATAAAGAGTCTCCTAAGCAAAAATTAGTTTGTGGATTACAAAGTAGGAATCAATGACCAGAGAGAAGTTACTTCCAGCTACAGGACAGCTTGTGATATTGCTGGGAACGGATGGCAAGAGTCTAGCCTCATGGACTTTGACCTGGAATCACAATCATGAGGGCTGAGTAATGAAGAGCTTTTTGTTGGTGAAAATATCAATATAAGAGAAATTTGAATATTTAGCAGAGACATGGAAAGAAAGATAGATGAACTATACTTACAATCTCAAATCACAAAGTATGAACCTCTTCCTTCACCAAACCTTCTGGAACACCTATGTAATATTTGCTAGTAGTCAAGCGGATTGGTATATTTCATTTTTATTTTCTCTCTTTTTCTCTTCTAATAGAGGTAAAAATGAGCAATGATCTTGACAAAAGGTGCACGGCTCTAGGGAAGAGGAGTCAGGTCTTTAATATTCTTCAGGAATTGCTGAAAGGGCTGACACTTTCTGGTAATATAGTTATGTATTTAAGAATGTCACACTTCCTTTTTCTTCTCCAAGATCATAAGAACATCATTTCTTAAGCTTTCTGGGTCTATGAATCACTTGTACTAGTCAAAAAGATCAGCTCCTCCACTTGTTCCTAATTCTGACTATATACGCAAATGAACAGTATCTCACCTGAAGATAAACTAGGAGTGATTGATTGTTCTATCTTTCAATATTCCTCTCCAGTTATACCATGAACTGGATGCGTACAGTGCCCAAGAGGCTTTAAGAGAGAAAATTCTTTATGATCTATGCCAAAAAGTGGATTGGTTTCCCAAGAGAAGAGGGTACAACATTATTAGGTGCATAGCATGGTAGGGATAAAGTAGACTTTGAGATCATCCAAAATAACTTGTTTTTAAATAGATAAGGGGAAAAAAAAGAAGAAAATGACTTGCAAAAAACTCATGCAAAAAACTCTGGCAAGGTCAGGGTTAGAACTAGATCTTCTATTTTCTGGTCTGTCGGTCTTTCCAAAACACCATAGTACTTCTTTGAGTTCTCTTCAGAAAATTCATAGTGATCAATTGGAGAAGGTATATGGAAGCAGTCATAGTATTGAGACCTAGCACCCCCAATGAGTGTGGTACAGGTTCAGCCTATGGAGAGAGTGAATGCTTAGTGAAATCTCAGTCACAGGATCTCTGTCCTTGGTGACTCCAAAGAAATTGCACTGTCAGAGAGCATTATCCATCATTTAATTTATTCCCGTTGCACCTGGATAACCCAAAGGTTTGTTTCCTGGGGGTTTCTTTAATCTTCAAAAGTGTGTAAAGCATCCAAGCTATGTTTAACTCTAGTGATTACTGTGAAATCTCAGGTCTCTCCTTGGTGGATTCAGTATCTTTACCATTTTCCCCCTCCAGGGGCCATCTTCTCTCATGCCCCTGGGTCTTTCCATAGTCTGTACAGATTGGCCCCAAGAGTGTGGCTTGAATGAAAAAAGAAAGTGAAGAGAAACCAGAGCAAAGAGACAGATTTTAGCAGATCTTTTCTCTTTGAAGAAATTGCATTCTTTTGAGAAGTCACTTCCAGATCTCTTTGATCTGTATCACCATTGCCATCAATATCTCGATGTCTCACTATTTCAATATAGCTATCTAATTTACACCTAATAATAATAATAACTAGCATTTTATGTAACACCTAACATATGCAAACTACACTGCTAATCATTTTATAAATATTAATTCATTTTAAAATTTATAACAAGTCTGGTTAAGTTGAGAAAACTGAGGCAAAATGAAGTTAAGCAATTTGCTCAGGCACACAGCTAGGAAATATTTGAGGCTGGATTTGAATTCAGGTCTTCTTTACTTCAGCATGAGCACTTTATCCACTGTGCCACCTCGCTGCCATCTATACCGTCTGTACTTACTACTATGTCTACATTAATACCCATATCTATGTTATCTATATCATTTATACCTATATCTAGATCTAAGGCTATATCTCTATTTCCATTTTCTTTCTTCCTTGTCCTCCCAACTCTGGAACTAGAATTTTATCAGTTCAGGAAATTCCCAGGTAAGGAATCTGAGGTGAGGGAAATCCTTCTAATAATCAGAGCTATCATTTTTATAACCTTCTAAGGTTTGTAAAGCACTTAACAAATATTTCATTTATCCTCCCAATAACTCTGGGAGGTAGGTGCTATTATCTCCAGTCTTATAGATAAGGAAACTGAGGCAGACAAAGGTTGAGTGAATTGCCCTGGGTCACACCACTGGTAAGTACCTAAGGTCTGATTTCAAATCAGGCCTTCCTGTTTTCAGGTTCAATAATCTATTCACTGGGCCATATAGATGTATATAGTCCTTGAGAGATATCTAAAAGCACTAAAAGATGAAAAATGATCTGCCTCGGGTAACAAACACAGTGTGTCACAGATTGTACTCAGACACTGATCATCTTTACCTCAGAATACAGTAGGTGGTTAACAAATTCTTCTTTACTATCTTTCTTCCTTATTCTACCCATTCAGTTTGTTTGCTTTCCTGGGCCAGTGTTGCAATGAGTAGAGTATTTAGCTCCAACTCAGAAGATTTCTGAATAACAATAACAATGAAACAGAAAAAAAAGCATAACTCAAATTATTAAAAAAATTCTGTTTAACCACTTAATTTTGTTAAATAATCATTTTGGCCATTGGACTTGAAGTTTAGCAGAAGATAATCTGAAACTGAGAAGATGGGGAAAGGAAGCAAAGAAAGAAAATAAACATTTTTATTTTATCCATTGTGTGCCAGGTACTGTGCTAAGAGCTTTTAATTTTAAAAAATGAATGTCATCTCATTTGATTCTCATAATAATCTTTCTCAGTAGATGCTATTATTTTATTCCCATTTTATTCATGAAGAAACTAAGAGAAAGATATTTAAGATTACTTTTTCATATCTAAATAGTTCTCTATTTTGTTGTGATATCCTTAAGGACAGCGTACTAAAAAGCAGACATCACCTTGCTGACAAAGATATGTATAGTTAAATTTATGTTTTTTTCTGGTAGCAATGTAGGCCTATGAAATTTGGACTATAATGAAAGCTGAGTGTGGCAGTGATGCTTTTGTGGTGCAGGAGAAGACATTTGAAAATCTTTTGGACAGCAAGGAGACCAAATCAGTCAATACTTAAAGAAATTAATTCAAAATTGTTCATTAGAAGGTCAAATACTGAAGCTGAAGCTTAAATTCTTTGGCCATATAATGAAAAGATAGGACTTAGTGGAAAAGACCTTGATGATGGGAAAGATTGAAAGGAAAAGGAGAAGAGAATGGCAGAGGATGAGATAGATAGTGCCATGGAAGTAGTAAACATGAACCTACAAATGAGTAATGGATTGGCTAAAAGGTGGGCATCAGGAGGAGAGAAGAGATGTGACACTGGGAAAACCACTTGCTGATTGTTAGTTTGGGGGGAATCAAGAGCTTGCTTTACAATATTCTGTAGGCATCCCTGGCATCACCCCTGGCACCTCTCATTCATTACTTAACAGGCGATTAATCTTTATTTTGTATTCTGAATGATACTTGACTATCCTGAGAGAGTTCATACATAGTCTGGAGCCCTCACAATGTGTGTATCAGTTCCCAAATAGGTAAGAACCCCAACATTGGTTTTGTTTTCTCTAAAGGAGCAAAGAATATATTTACAAAAGATTGAGCCCGTGTGAAGGGTTGGCTAAAAGCAGGTGCAAGGAAGCAATAAATATATTGGGTGGCATGAGCCTCTTGCTCTCTCCCAGTTTTTCACCCTATTTCATATTATGATAAAATTCTTTGACTAGTCCTGGAGACAAGGTTAGATGGAAAATGTCAGCGACAAGACTTTCCCCCTTCATATTTCCTTGATGAGAAAATACTGTGGAAAGATGTTACATGGAGATTGTTTCTCATATTCTATTATCAGAACTCTGTGCTCCACTTTTCTAGAAGTATGCTACTTTGCACAACATTCAATTTATGTTTTCTATCAGTGAGTACAAATATATTTAACATAGCACAAAATTAGAAATGTGGAAAATAACTTGTGTTACTTTTCAAGATAGGAATCAGATATGCAAAAAACTCAACCCAAACCAAAAGAAATGTACTATGCTTGGAGTAAAAAGATCCAGCTACAAGTCTCAACTGCAACAATAATTAGTTTTTGTGATTTTCTCTTCTTACTTTCTAATAATAGACTGACCTTATATAACTCATTCAGTTGGCAATTTTGATTTGAATTAAAAAAAATATAACACTTACTAGCCATGTTGTTTCTTTTGTTCCATTTTCACTTTGGTGAATATTTGTCCTTTCCAATTAGTAGTGGAATTGTATTTAGGGTACTTGACTGGGAGCCAGGAACATCTATTTTTGAATCCTGCCAGTGATATTTGGCTTGACATATGACTATGGGAAAGTCCCTAAAATCAATCAATAAGTACTCACTAAACATTTTTCATGCATTAAGCATAATGAGGAACTAGGTAATGGGAGTCCATTTTCAGAACATGCATGGGCAGTGTGCTATGTTTGATGCTAAACCATGTGGGAAGGTTTGGTGGACCAATTTCTGGAATTGTTCTACCTATGGTGCATAATTCTTTTCTATATATTTTTTGAAAGTTGGTGAGAACTGAAGAAATGTATAGTTTTCCATTTCGTTGGTCACATGACTGCAGACATTGATATAACTATCGTTCCAAAAGCTGGAGATGGAAATTGATGGGGTATGGACAGCAGAATGGCATGGGATTGGGTGGAGATCAGTAGACAGTGTAGTAGGTATGAACTGGGTTAGTTATAGAGAACTTTCACTAATCAGAAGCAAGCTGAGGCTGAGGACAGAACTAGGTGGCTGGCAAGATAGTATGGCATGAAGGTAGTTGGAGAGTAGCAATTGCAATCCCCAATATCTCCAAAAAAAAAGGAGTGAAGTACATTTATTTATCAATTCTCCAAGTGCAAGATGACTATTATACTTACAGTGTTCATTTTTATTGTAATGCTTTTTGTTTCCATTATTTTTTGGTATCTTACTAAAACCTTACAAAATATAGTTATTTCATATTTAAGGTAAGGGAGCACAACTAGGTGGCTCAGTGGCAACTAGGCTCAAGCCTAGAGATGGGAGGTCTTGGAATAAAATTTGACTGAAGACACTTGTTAGCTGTGTGTCCCTGGGCAAGTCACTTAACCTCCATTGTTACTTACTGTTCTTCTGCCTGAGAACCAACACTCAGTATTATTTCGAGATAGAAGATAAGGGGTTAAAAAACAAATGAATATTGAACGCCAGAGAGGAAGGCCTTCAATATGTAGAATAGATTCATTATGGAGGATTCATGATATAATATGGATAAGAATTGCAAAGAATGAGAGAACAATGAATATGTTACAATAGCTATCAGTGGAGGGAGTTAGTGGTCACTTTGGTGTGATTAAAGATCCACTAGAATAAGAAGTTATTTCCTTGTTCTCAAAATAGCTAAAAGGTATTTTTGATATTCTTCCATCTCAAGAGAGATAAGGTAACAGGCTTACAGAGAAGATTTTAGACCAGGAAACAGAAGACCCAATACAGAGAGAGAGACTGGCTGTTGCTAACATTCATTGAATGTAAGATTAAGAATAAAAAGCTTATGATCTTTTAAGAAGGAGAGATGCAGGATCTAATAGTGTTAGATAGTCTCCAGTGTTAGATAGACAGGGTGAAACCCCCAGGACTGAATGTCTTTGCACAAGTGGATGTCCCACATTTGGAATACAATTCCTTTTCATTTCTGCCTTTTGGAAGTCATAACTTCCTTCAAGGCACAATTCAGGTGCCATTTGGTCTATAAGGGCTTTCCTTAATGCTCAGGTTGCTATTGTTCTCTCCCTCATAAAATTATCTTTCATAATTTTATCCATAGCCTATATATATCTGTTTACATTTCTCCCCTCAGATAAGTATAAGTACAATGAAATTAAAGAAAGAAAATTTTTCTTTGTATTTACATAATATATATTTAACAAAAAATTTTTTGGGTTGAAATGAAAGGAAATTTATTCAGATCAGTAATAAAAATGTTGAACATCATAGGGGAAAAAGTCTTATCTTTGGTATATTCCACTAAAGTCTTCTTTCCAAGTTCCCATTGACACGAGGCTATACTTCAGTGTTAGTTACTTAAGCATTTCAAAATCTACCTAATTAGACACATATCTCATCATTTTGTCCAGAAGGGCATGATAAGAGATGATGCAAGATGCTTTGTTGGGATCTAGGCATTCTAAGTCTAAATCATTTCTGGGTACCAGAGTAGAAATCTCAACAAATACCAGTTTCCATCATCTCCCTCCATTTCTATCCCCTTACATCTTGCCAAACAAAGGACAGAACAAGGGAATATTGTGTTACTTGTTTGGTCCTAATATTAGAAGTCATAGGATAGAGATGAGACTGGTTCTGTAATTTTATTAGGATAAAGAACTCTTCATAATGGAACTCCTTCTACCAATGCCAATTGACACCTTTTTAATTTATAGTCTTAGAAACTTGCTTAGGAGAGTTTAAATAAATTTCACAGGGTCATGTAGCTACTATGAACCCTGGGCAAAATTCAGACCTAGTTCTTTCTGGTTCCAGTGGTGATTCTCTGTGTCCTATCTATTGTTGTATCTCATTAGAATCTGTACTTCTGGTATATATGTGAAATTTGCAATTTGTCTTTGGAATGAAGATAAAACATTACTAAGTTCAAAGTTTCATATAACCCTCTTTTGTTCTTCATTGTATACCCAAATAGTCTGGTTTTTTGATTATTGATAAATTTACAATAAAAAATTCATAACAAAAATTCTTGGAAAACAAAGAGTCCAGGGGTTCATGTTTCTAGTAGTTCTTGATGGATTGCTCCTAGGTATTTAATTTTTTTCACTTGATTCTTTAAGCTTCTAGTGAATAGCCTCATATATTAATCCAGTGAGTGGGTTATGTAAAACTTTTTTTGTCTCCAGTAGCCATTATTAAAATAAAAAGGGACAGTTCAAACAGCATAGAGTCAATTACACCATGTTGACATCTATTTAGATTGTCTATAGTTATAGGGTACCGACTCTATCTGATGTGACTCAATTCAGTTTTCTGAGGAAGAAATTTGTGATGTATAGGTATGGAAAGAGAAGATAGCTTTCCACTCTGGAGTCTTCATCATATAGTCATGGAGAGAGCTAAGCATAGAAACTTTGAGTGTGGATTTCTCTGATTGAACCATATATTCTTTCATATGGAATCTAAGCCCATAAACCTGTACTCTGTAGATCTTTCCTCTGATCTCTGGTCCACATTTGGTTGTCACTCAATGTCTTAAAAGTTCTGTACCCACAATAGCATCCACCCTAGAACTTCTCCTTTTCTTAGCTGTGGTGGAGTACAGAATAGATTGTACAGGAACAGAATATTCTTTGCTGCAATTAGTGCATAAAGGAAAGCAGAATAATTGTGATCACCATCTCTGGTGCTTTCTTAACTTTGAGGTTGATGTATCTAAATCTGAGTTGAAAAAGAAGCCTTAGGAAAACCTAAATCAACTTCCTCAATCACTTCCCTTATTAGTTGAGCAGAGAAATTTGGGTTCATGATATATAAGATTTCTTTTTATTAGTTAATAGCTAGAAACTCTGGGAGTCTGATCTCTGATGATGCAGCTCTGAAAGGGATGGGGAGTGTAACATACAGTTGGCAAGCACAGCTTAGGCCAGTGATTCCCAAAGTGGGCGCCACCACCCCTTGGTGGGTGCTGCAGAGATCCAGGGGAGAGGTGATGGCCACAGGTGCATTTATCTTTCCTATTAATTGCTATTAAAATAACAAAAATTAATTTCAAGGGGGCTAAGTAATATTTTTTCTGGAAAGGGGTGGTAGGCCAAAAAAGTTTGGGAACCACTGGTTTGGGCAAAGGACCTACAAGGAATATCACTGTAAAATGGCTATTACACGTATGGTTGTCATTATCACCAGCTTCTCACTGCTTCTTTGGATTGTGATGCAGGGAACCATAGATTTTTGGTTTAGGAAGTTCTCTCAATTCATTTACCACCTTTTAGAGCTCTATGACTATTACAAATGGTGTGAGGTTACACTGGCTGAATTCATTTGCTTTGTCCCTATGACTATTGCAATCATTTTTGCAATTTCTCAAAGTTTTGTGGTTTTGAAAAAAGTAGTTTCCCATCTTTGGCTGCTCTTTGGTGCTAATGCTCAGACTGACTCAATATGTCAAGAAGTCCTGGATCAAATGAAATTATTGTTCCAGGTGCTCAAACAAATTAGAGATGGAAAGGAATTGGATGCACACACAGTTCTCCATTTGGAGATTGTGGAATCAAAATACTCAGGAACTGGAACAAAGGCTAGGGACACTGTGTCTGTAAATGAAAAACCTACTCAAGATAAGGACATAGCAATTGAAACCACCGTCTCTTTTCTCCCAATAGTCGATAGAGCTATTTTGCAACCTGGGGAGGGAATCGTGCATGTCAAGTCCTACAAAGCTTTTACCCCTAATAATTTGGAAGTGCTGTGTAGGCGTTTCACCAAATTCTACACGTCCCCTTTCAAATCAATAAAAGAAATGAAAAAAGTATTTACCTTATTTAACCCGAGCTTTGATGATGTGGAATTTCTTCTGGGGGAATTTTATTCACCCTCAGAAAAAGAAAAATTTCTGACAGAGACACACATGAACCCGAATTTGATTCCTTGGCCCACTGTACATCATGATTTGGAATTAACATCTCATGCTAACATGAGATATTTGGTGCAATGCAAGACAGACTTGCTAGAAGTGATGCGTCTGCATGCCAAGCATCCAAATTCTTGGCTGAAGTTTAAAAAACTAAAACGGGGAGGAAGAACACTCTAGTAGCTTCCTGTTATGGGGATAATTTGAGGAAAGGTGTTTGGGATAAGGGAATTGAAAGGAGGATGTTGGAGACTTGGTGAGTGGATAAACTAGGCTACAGGTAGGCTTGGATCAAAGGAGATTCAGGATATAATAGGACCGAAGTCAGGAGTATAACAGAAGGGAAACAGAGATCTTTTGGGAGAAGAGAAGTTAAACTAAAAACAGACTAACACAGCAGGCTTACAGACTGGGACTTAGACTCAAACACAAGCTGAGGGAAATAGACTAGACGGAAATTAACAAACAGGCTTTAGTTAATTTCACAGGAAGGGACCTATTTTGAAGTAACACCTTCCTTCAAAATGGATGCCCCAGCTACCCTCTGAGCCCAGAGTATGTTGTCTCTTTCCCTCTTCTCCCCTCTTGATAACTAACAGACAAATTACACTAAATAGGAGTATTGAGACACAAAGGGTTTAATTGTTTGAAGAATGTTTGTTAGGAAGGTGGGTTAAAGGAAAGCCCTATCAGTTATCTCAGGAACCTCAGGTGGGGGAAGGGAAGTAAAGATGGAATCTGAGTAAGGACCTGCCTTACTCAGTTTTACAAAATGCTATCTAAAGGGAATAAATGATGATTTGATTAAATTATAAATAATGCTGTCAATTAGATAACTCTTCACAGATTTAACTCTTCTCTAATTATTCTCCTTATAAACTCCACAGCCACTAAGGTAAGGGAGGGAAGGCAGGGTGGTATTAGGAAAGGAAGATATAAAGGGTCTATCTAAAATAATAATTTCTTAAGTAAATATATCAATGCTAGGCTAAATTTCAATATTGAAGCTAGATAATCTAAGAGCTCTCTCATTGACTTCCTCCCTCCACGGAAGATCCAGTCAACTGCCTCTCTCCTCAAGATTCTAAAAGCCCAACTGATTTTGGAACTCAGCCAAAGCTAGAAAAAAAACTATATCCCCCAATTCTGTATACTACATTCCTTGATAGAGTTATGGAATGGGTAGAAACAATACTAGGCCTGAGAGATGTCCAAGCCCCTGAGACAATTGATCACATTGAGAGGCAGTTTGTGAAAGGTGCTTCACTGCCTATTCAGACATATTTTAGGCAGAGTTATCCCCAATGGGAGTCATTGCCTCTAGAGGAGATTAGGTAACACGCATCACATATCCACGATTCAAAACAGAAAGATGTTAGAGTGGCTAGACAAAGTGACTCAGAGAAGGATTCAATAATAGCTGATATTAAAAAATAGCTAAAGCAGGCTAATAAGGATAAGGAAATTGAAGAAATAAAAAACCTTGCTCTCTAAGCCAGCAGGGGGCATAATCAATCCAGGCAACCTTCTAGCAATTACAATGCAAACAATTCTCACCGATGTTATCTATGTGGAAGGGTCATCCATATGGTTTGTCAGTGTAGGCTTAAGCAACAAATTGACTTTGGCAAGGACATAACACCTCTAGCCAAAGGGACAGAAACACCAAGAAGACCTACTACAATTCCAGATGGTCAAACAAATCTGGAAGTGTAGAGGGTACTAAACACAATGAGCAATGTTGCAATCATACCTACAAAAAGTTTAGCCAATCCCCATTTTTAAATCAGATGGAAAGGTATTTAGCAGAAGGTGAGATCCCGAAAAACTTCTGAATTGAGGCTTCTGAGTCAAAACCGACTGACTGGAATAGAAGTGACGTGTGTATATCAAGTCTGGGACTAGTAGATGTTTCTGAAAAATTGGGCAAGGGAGAGTATATGTCTGTAGCAAGCTGCACAGAAAACAATGACATTTCTGTGGCAGAAGACCAATTATGGGTAGACATAATGCAGATGTGCAAAGAGATTTATGGGACAGTTGAGGATGACTATAAAAGGGGTCTGCTTACACATTCCACCACAAAAGTATTGGATGTGAAGTGAAGGGACTACGTGCAATGGTTTGTCTGCAGGAGCATTGCAATCTTGCTTGGAGTCATCAAAATCTCAAACTCCTGTCTTTATTCCAAGTTTAAAACAACAGCATAGCTTGGATAAAGAAGAAAGTAACAGGGATTTACAATGTATTCAGGAAAAATTATCATTTGTCACCCTAAAGGAGTTATGTCTCAATGTGCTACACCATTCTCTTGCTTTAGACATGAAATACCAAGATGTGGTTAGAGAGCCAGCCAAATGGAATGTTGAGAGAGGCTTGACTTTTGAAAGGCAGAACACAGTGTTACTGGGTCAAAGCAGTAACATAGATAGCCCAAAACCTATCTTTCTCAATCCCTTGGCTGATGAGTTCAAATCTGAAGCTTGGGGGAGAGAAAGGGTTCATTTGCCATCTCCAGTGGCTAATGTGCTCAATACTGACATCGTTGAAGTTTGCTCAGTGGTTGGAGACACTACACAACTGACTTCAGCCACACAGACTGTAGGGCTGGATAGTGAATTCCAAACAGTCTTTGAGTTGGGAGATGAACCTGAAGTGTTGAAGGGAATACAAAATACCTATCAAACATTCCCTGACACAGCTGATGGGAAAGCTCCTACTCTTGAAGTCTGTGATACTCAGAACACCAGAGTGGGAGGAAACACTAGTAAAACCTCCACCTTTACATCTCTTGGCCAGTGTCAACCTGAGAATTCCATGAGCTCAGCTGAAGCTAGCTTGGTAACTATGGTTACTCACAGACCTACTCTGAGTGAGAGAGGAGGTCTGCTTTCTGAACCAACATTCTACAATGACTCTCCCAGTCACAGAATTTTTGATTGTGTTGCAGAAATTTCTGTTTTAGCTCACAGTGACAACACAAGACTTGAGGAAGTGCTTGTGCAAGACCATACGCATGACAGGATCCAAAATAAGTGCACAAAATCTACTGAGGATTCTTTATTACTCTTAGTCCCAGTTAAGTCCAGTAGCAACAGGGAACCCATAATTAGAATTGGGGGGGTCATTTATGATGCACTCCTGGACACTGGGGTGATTGTGTCTGTTCTCTGTCAAGCTCCAGAAGGATGCAAATATCAGGGCAATTTGAGAGTGAGAGGTGCTTCGGGGTTAGCACAACGAGTCCCAAAGCTCAAGGCCAAAATGGTAAAACTAGGCCCTCTAACACACTTTTTTTCGATGCCATCATGTCCTTTGAACCTTGTCGGGAGGGATCTTTTATATAAATTAGCTGCTACCATCCAATGCCAACTGGATGGGCAGATCTATCTCCGCTTACCTAAGAGATCTCTGAAACATCATCCTATTTTGTTTTTAGACCCATGCAGTGAGGAACCAACATACCATCAAAGTGAGAGTGTTTATCAGGTTCCTAATGACTATGACCAGACTATGTATGGGCTAAAAATTCAAATGATGTGGGCAGAATTTTGTCTGCTGAGCCAGTGAGAGTAGAAGTTAAGGAAGGATTACCATCACAAATTCCTCAATTTAAATTGAGCAAGGATGCTATCGAGGAAGTGAAACCCATCATTGAGAGTTTATTACAACAAGGAATTCTAAGATATGGCTTCTCACAGTACAACAGCCCTATCATGCCAGTGAAGAAAGCCAAATTAACTCCTGTTGGGAAGACTCAGTGGCGATTGGTACAAGAACTTAGAGCTGTTAATAACCATGTGCAGAAAACCTATGCTGTGGTTCCTAGTCCATCTCAGATCTTAACAGCTATATCAAACACAGCTGCTTGGTTCACAGTTATAGATCTCTGTTTAGCATATTTCTCTGTTCCTCTGCACAGAGACAGCCAACAGCTGTTTGCCTTTACATGGCAAGGCAAATCTGTTTTATGGATTTGTCTTCCACAGGGATTCTCGGATTTGGCCTCAGTCTTCTGCCAAGCCTTGCAGAGAGACCTTGAGTCAATCACTTTCCAAGATAGCAAGATGGTACATTATGTTGATGACATCCTGTTAATGTGGTACATCATTCCGGGGGAACTCAGGAAAAACAGAGGTTTCATAACTTCTAATGGCAAGCAAATTGCATATGGCAATCTAACAAATGAGCTATTGCAAGTGATCCAATTACCAGCTTGAGTTTCAGTAATTCATTGCAAAGGCTATAGTAAACTACAAGGGCCAGTAGAATCAGGGAATAGAAGAGCAGACATTACAGCCAAATTTGGGGCTAGGTATGGACCAATTTCAGTCCTGGACTTGTCTTTGGTGGATAAAGTTGATCTGAAAAATGCCTACTCCCCAAAGGAAGTGAAGGATTAGAAAAAACATCATAGTGCATATCTAGCTAATGGAGTTTGGCTGGGGGCGAATGGAAAACCTATGTTGCCTAGATCCCTGTATTTTACTTTTTGCAATGCTTTACATCAGAAAGGGCATTATGGGAGTCTGGGCCTGGCAGACTGCATACTCAGGTATTGGACCACAAAAGGAATATATGAAATTGCAATGAGAGTTTGTCAGAGGTGTAGAATTTGTATGCCAGTACAATCAAGCTATTACTAAAATCCACAGCTTGGGAGGCAAACCATTGGCCTTTACATTGTTTGAATGCATACAAATTGATTACATAACCATGCCAACGTGTCAGGGCTACAGGTATGCATTAGTAATTGTTGATCGATTAACAAAGTGGCCAGAAGCTTTTCCAGCCAGACGCAATACATTGGCTTTTGTAGTGAAGGTTTTGCTGAGGGAGCTAATTCCAAGGTTCTCTATTCCACTACATATTGCGTCTGACAGTGGTTCACACTTCACACATTGTGTTTTAGTAAGTGTGTATGAATCCCTAGGGATACAACAACATCTACATTCTGTATATCGACCCCGATTGAGTGGACAGATTGAACGCTTCAATAAATCTTTTTTTTTTTTTTAAACCCTTAACTTCTGTGTATTGGCTCTTTGGTGGAAGAGTGGTAAGGGTGGGCAATGGGGGTCAAGTCACTTGCCCAGGGACACACAGCTGGGAAGTGTCTGAGGCCGGCTTTGAACCTAGGACCTCCCGTCTCTAGGCCTGACTCTCAATCCACTGAGTTACCCAGCTGCCCCCGCATCAATAAATCTTTGAAGACCCTAGTGGCTAAAATTTGTGCTGAATAACACTTGAAATGGCCAGATGCATTACCTTTGACATTATTCCATCTTAGGTGCCAGCCCAATAGCATTACTTATTTGTCACCTTTTGAGATGTTATATGGACATCTACCTTACTAAGGAAAATCACCTCAAAGCATCCATAACCTATCATATCTGGGTATGGAATGCAAACTGTAAGAGTACATTAAGTTGCTCAAAGAACGCTTAGATCAGCTTCACAAGTTGGCTTTGATACATCAAAGAGTACCCTTTGATTTTAATCTACACAACTTCCGACCTGGAGATTATGTATACATAAGAAACTTTAATAGGAAGTTTGTGTTAGAATCTAAGTGGCATGGACCATCACAAATAATCCTAATGACCCCTAGTGCAATCAAATTAAGGGGAGGGATCCGTGGTTCCATGTCACTCATGTCAAGCCAGCTAAAGATATGTCCCAACACCAAGACCCGGTCACAATACAGCACGCAGACAGACCAATTAGCACCAACTAACCAGCCAAGAAACAAAAACATATCAAAACCACAGCCAAAAGATCAGATTATAGCTTTCCAGAAGTTTACATATGAGTCCAGATCAAGACAAGAGTCAAGAAGCAGCCAAATGTTACATCACCATCAAGATAATTATTTAATATTCAATTACAATCACCCAGAAGAAACATTCATAAACTATCATAGTAGAGAAGAAGAATCAGTTACAGAAGAAGAAACAGCATCAGAACTTCAATCAATTCAAGATCTAGAAAGTGACATTGATGGCTAATTGATAAAATCATAAATAACATCATAATGAACTTTGATTGACTTTGTTTAATTACATCAAAAAAGAAGAAGATTCATCAAAAGTTTTATGGACACACAATATTTGTCGCAACACAAGTCAACACAACTGCACAATAATTCCAGTTCAAGTTGACAAGCACGTGTGGTAACATCAAACATCACAACGGAGACATTGCTGACTTCGTGGATCATTGCAGGAGATGATAAAAGGAATTAGATTCCCACAGGACAGAATTTGTTTTTCACATAAATGATTTCCCTGATGTTCCAGGCCTCTTCTTAAGAATTCTTGGTTGCTATCTCCTGCCCTTCTACACTAGTTCTTTCTCCCTCTTTCAGAGTAGATTGGCTCCCAGGCATAGTTAGGTACAATGAAGTAAATAAAGATTTTGGAATATATCTAGATGGATCTCAGGAGAACTCCTATTAGTTCAAAAGGGGAGTCTATTGAGAAATCATCTTCTTTTGGTAATGAGGAAAAATTTCATGACTCACAGGTCTTTTTACCTCCTGAAAAAATATTGGCCAAACACACATCTCCCTTCTAATGACTTTATCTGTAACACAATCCTCTTATTTGGCTTATTAAATGTAAATTTATATAATTAAATTAAATCTATAAGCATTTTATTTATTTTTTTTTACTTTTTACTCTATTTCTGTGATTTTCTTCATTTCTGCTAAACCATGATAAGCATATATATATATATAATCTACTTTTTCATATATGTTGATACAAATTCAGTCTTTTTGCACACTCAACATTTCTGTTTTCATTAAGGCCTTTCTTTATTTTATGTTTTTGTTTTATTTATTATTTTTAAAACTCATTTCCTCAGATTTTATTAGGACCAGACAGTATACTGAAGAAAGCAGGAATTATTAGATAATAATAAGTTCCATAGATTTCAGATGTTTGCAAAAGCCCTGTATGAATCAGAACTGACATTCATCAGGAATAGAAAGTAATTAGGATTTTTGGCAGCATTAGGAGAGACAAAGCTTCCCTGAATAAGGAAATGATAGCCAGATCATATGATAATCATTCAAAGAAATTGGGGATATTTTACCTAGAAAATAGACTTAATTGCTGTCTTTAAGTATCAAAAAGTATTCACATGTGAGAATCTCACCCTGGAGATTCAAGAAATGGCTACTCCATTCTGATTTGCTGGTGAGTCAACTGTCCTACCTGGAATCAAATGTCTAGTCCAAGTTTGCTCCTCTTATCATGGTTCCATGCCCCGTTGTTCCTTGGCTTTGTGTTCCAATGTCTTTCTGATGACTCTCTTTTGGCATGCTGTCTTTCTACTGTTGATTTTGAAGTGGCTCATTTCCTCCATGGGCCATTCAACATTAACAGTAGCCTTCCTCCACATTCATGTGAGATTTCATATTTCTATTTAGTTTGGACAATTTCCATATATATATATATATATATATATATATATATATATATTCTTCTCTGGTCTGCATAATTCTTTCCACATTGGAGCAGTCCCTTCCTTGTGTATATGTCCTGTGATGACTCTATTTATCAAAGAAGAGGGGTCTACCCAATTCCTTTTTGTTGCATGCTTACTATATTATCAAAAATGGAGACTGAACTGCTAAGTTATACGCCTCTTTTCTCATCTATATATATATATATGGTGACAATATATTAAATATGTCTTGACGTCACCTTGGATGAAAATGTAAGAGGAGAACAATGAAGCATTTGAAAATGATTTTTTTTATGGAGATCACATTTTCAGAATTACACAATTGATGGAAATGTGAAGAGAATTCAATGATTGGTGCTAATGGTATTTCCACTCTGGTGGCATATGCCCTTTGTAAAGCTGAAATGGAAATAAGATCTATAGATTGCAATATCATCCAGAACTTCTTTGTAAATAATATTGTACTTTTTGGGTCAAGTCCTGAAATACTGTAGATTCTTGGCCTCTCACAAAGAATGGAACTAATAGTCCATAGTATCTAAAACAGGTTGATTTAGACTGTATATTTCTCAGATTATGTTATGCAGTTCAAAGGACAACTTGTTGATTTAGCCTGTCTCCTCTCTATTCTTCTATCCATCCATTCATCTATGTATCTATGTATCGATGCATCTATATATTTATATTTGTATTTATGTATCTATAGTGCTATGTATGCATGTATGTATCTATCTATCTCTGTCTGTCTGTTTTATATAAGCAATTAAGATGGACGATGACCTGATCAACAAATTAATAATGAGAATGGTTTATATTTCATGTGGTTTATTATGTGGTGCTTTTAACCATTCCCAGCTGTTCCTTGACCAAAACACCCTTTATCCTTTTAATATCAGTATTCTACATTAGATGTATATTATCTGTTTGGAAATTAGAAAAAATAGAACCTACAATGGACCACAATTTTGTGTGACCTAAAATACCATGGAAAGTGTAAGTGGGCTGAAGTATATTACCATTGATGAATTGCTATCAAGAAATGTCATAAAATATATTATCAAGAAAATGTCTGATTGGAAAAGGAGGGTTCACCTTTTAGTGAGAATAAAGGATAAGAGTGAGTTGCACTCAATTTTTGAGCATGATGTTTTACTTTTGGTTTTTAGAATTTTTTGAAATTGTGACTAATGTAAGAAGGAAAATTTAGGTAATTATAGATATATATTAAAATATGTGGCCGCCAGGAATCAACAATTCAGGTTGATTCCGTAATTAAATCAGACCCAAGTCAGCATCGGGTTGAAGAGTTTATTTACAATCTGGTAGGTAAAAAGTAGGAATAAAGAGAAAGGGAGAGGCTAGTCCAGGCCATAGGCCTGGATGGAGAGAGAAGGTTAAAAGGCTAAATAAATGAAGCTGTAAGCCACAAGACCCAACAGCCAGATAGGCAGAGTTTAGAATTGGCCCAGCAATATAGAGTGTAAGTTCTCTGTGGTCTCAGGAGATGCTTCTGCTCCCAGTTCGAGACGGCAACTGCCCCCACAGGAAGTTCACTAACTTACTTAAAGAGCTAGTGTCTTTCATCACTTCCTGTGGTCCACCTCTAATTCAAATGGACAAATGGCAGTTTCTACATTGATTTGGACTGCCCAAAGGGCAGTCCCTTATTCTTGAATTGTTACTTATTGCCACGTGTGGGTAACTCGTCTCCCCTCCCCACTAAGGGAGGTTAGGATTACATCATTTCTATGCCTAGGATGGGTAGATTTTTGACTATTAATGGGCTCGAGCTAATTCTATTTACACACTATGTAGTCAGTAGCTTCAAAATAAATCTCTTAAATTTTTAATCTTTTTTGATGCCTTGTGCCTTTTATTTTTCCATCACAATAATTTCTAAAACCCCAACTTTCCTCCAATCCACTAAATATTTATCACAAAGAGATTGAAGTGCAACCTATTAGCAAAGTAATCATATAACATTTTCCACTTTCCATAGTGCTTCACCTTTCCAAGGAAAGGAGGAAGTGATATTTTTCTCATCTATTTTCTGAGTCTGGTTTCATCTTCATTATAGTGTTGTTTTAGTTTAGTTATTGTAGGCATAATATTGTGTACTTTTCTCATTGAAACCTTACAAAGTACATCCCTTCAGAATTCAAGAAAGGAAGACCATGAGCATGTTCTACAAATCATTTATGGATTATACTTGAATTGACATGGATGAAAACTGTACAGAATAAGAGAAAGTGATAGATTATGATCTACATCACTGGAGGGAGTTTCCATATAGGGGAATCACTAATCCATAAAATATGAAGTCATTTCTTGTTTTCTAAAGCAGATAAAGGGATATCTTTTACATCCTAGACCGACAATTGCTCATATCTGATGAATCCAAGAATAAGAAAAGAGAACTGTTGGTTTATTTGCAGGGGTGTGCTGGTAAATGTTTAATAGTAGGCTCTCTAAAGAAAAATTTATGCATGATGCATTAAAAAAAGCCCAAACCCTTATCTTCTGTCTTAGAATTGGTACAGTTCCAAGGCAGAAGAGCATTAAGGGCAAAGCAATTGGGGTTAAATGACTTGCTCAGAGTCATATAGTTGGTAAGTGTCTGAGGTCAGATTTGAACCTAGGAATCCTGTCTACAGGCCTGCTCTTTATCCACTGGGCCATCTAGCTGTCCCCATGATGTACTTTTAAATTTAATTTGTATTATTCAAATTTTCTCCATTTTTTCCTTATATCTAGAAATTAACAAAACAATGAATGTTCTATTTGAATTTGACACCACTATTCTAGTTCATGTCCCAGCATGAAATCATAGTAATTTGAGCTGAATATCAACTAGTCTGGCTTCTCATTTTAGAAAGGCTCAGATATTTTAAGTGACTTCTCAAGTCTGCATAGATAGTGACAGAACTACGACTGGTATCTAGGTCTCCTGTGTTTCTCTAAACTAGCATTTCTTCTATTATACCACTATAGCTCATTATGGATTGAGTCTTCAATGGGAGTCAATGTAGTCTCATATTTTTATAGATTCATTAGCTTCATAACCCAAATTATGTATGGAAATATAGTAGGACCCCCTTATCCTCTGTTTTGATATCCATGGTGTTAGTTATCTGTGCTCATCTACTAAGTGCCAGCTTCTGTTCTGACAAGAAACATAGTGAAGGTAAAACCCAAGGTAGCTATTTGGATTTTGACAAGATGAGGCATGAGGTATATTGGTAGAAAAAAAAGAGCAAATGTCATTGGATGACATAGGTTTATGTCATTCAGTATGTTGTTGCTTAATGCAGTCATGCTATGTGATATATGTTGTTGCATGCTGATGTGCTCAGTATGAAGCAGACATATCATTGTACATTGTAGGTGTGCCATCATGTATAGTTGTATGATGCAGGAGTTTAGTTTTGTATACGTGCCCAAACACATATGTCATTACATGATAAATACATGTCATTGTATAACACAAGTATAACTTGTGCAACAATCACATCATTGCATCATATGGGTATGTCATCGTGTGTCATTCCTTGATGTGTAGGATTGCTGTTGTATGCTGTGGCATATCATTGCAGTCCTTGGGTGGGGCAGAGTCAAGATGGAGGCTTAGAAGCAGCAGAAGCTGAAACGTCTCTGGCTATCTTTTCATACCAGTCTTTAAAAAGCACTTCAAAAAAGACAGTAATCCAAATTCAACAACAAGATGGAGCTATAGGACTCTTATGCTAAGTACAATTTGAAAGTTAGGCAAAGAGAGTTGATTTCCATGGCATAAGGGAGAGACCTAACACCCCCACCTACTTCACTTGGATCTGAAATAGAACTTGGGCTGACTGTGGGATTCCAGGGTGGAGGTTGTAGCTACAATGGGGTACCTCAGTACCACCACATGAAGCTCAGGGCTCTGACTATGGCTGGCAGGGAGGGATTGGGGAGGGTCAGCTTGTTGGGCACCCTTGGCCTCTGTGGTAGCTGGTGAAGATTTGGCTTTAGGTCAGATTCTGTTAGTGGGTCAGCCAAACCCGTCTAATCCAGTATGCCAAAAGAAAACCTAAAATTCCCTTAAGGGCAGAATAGCTCCACAACTCAGGTCCAGTAAACAAACAGAGGACTTAGTGTACAGTCCATAAGGAGGGGGAAACATATGAGTAAACAACAGAAGAAAAAGAAGGAAGTTACAATTGAAAGCTTCTACTGAGATAAAGAAAAAAAAAACAGAACCAACAGTGGAGGATTGGATCTAAGGAACATCAAGCAAAACCTCAAAAAATTCAAGGATTTGGACTCAGGCTCTGGAAGAGCTCAAAAAGAATTAAAAAAATCAAATAAGACAGATTGAAGAAGATTGAGAAAAGGAGAAAAACATCTTAAAAAGCAAAATAGGTCATCTGGAAATGGAGGCACATGAACTAAAATAAGAAAATCATTTTTTAAAAGCCAGAATTGACCAATTGGAAAATGAGACAAAAAAGTTAAAAGATGAAAAGAATGACTTGAAAAGAAGAACAGATCAAAAAGAATAGGAGGATCAAAAGGTTATAGAAGAAATTCAGTCTTTAAAAATTAGAATTGGTCAGTTAGAATTTATTGACTTCATGAGACATCAAGAAACCTTAAAACAAAATCCAAAGAATGAAAAAATAAAAGAAAATATGAGCTACTTCATTGGAAAAACAACTGACCTGGAAAATAGATCCAGGAGAGACAATTAAGAATTATTGGACTACCCAAAAGTCATTACCAAAAAAAAGTCTAGATATACTATAGGAAATTATCTAAGAAAACTGCCCTGATATCCTTGAACAAGGGTATAAAATAGAGATTGAAAGAATCCACATATTGACTCCTGCATTAAATTCCCCAATGACAACTCCCAAGAATGTTATAACCAAGTTCAAGAGTTCTCAGGCCAAGGAGAAAATACTACATGTAGCTAGAGAGAAACAGTTCAGATATCATGGAACCCCAGTCAGGACCACATAGCACCTGGCACTCCCCACACTGAAGGACTGGAAGGCATGGAATATGTTATATTCAAGCTCTGAGAGTTGCTTTGTCTCACCTTGATTGACAGGGGAAGACAGTTGGAGACCTCAGAATGTTCGCAGAGGCTGTTAGGAGAGGGGAAAGTTGGTTGACCTAGGATATAAATAGCCCTCACAGCTAGCTGGGTGGGGTCTTTGGTCCTTGGTCTTGGAGCTTGGACCTGAGCTTAGATCTTTGATCTTTGAACATTGCTCTGAATCTCTCTAGATATTTAGGCATTTGATCATCATTAACTATTTAGGTATCAGGGCCCAGGAGGAGGGAAGGAGAAGAAGCAGAGGGAGGTGAAGGGTAGATACTTCCTAAAGGCTGGGTAGGCTGACATCACAAACTGAGAACAGGGAAGCTGAGAGAAATCACAATATCTGTACCAACTGAGCAGTTTGCCCTCCCTGGTTTGGCAGTGGCCAAGCTGAACCAGAGGAGTGTGAAACCACTAGCTCCAGCTTACTGAAACAAGAGCCTACAGTCCTGAGGGATTATTGATTATAGCTATTAGTGACAGGGTCTCCTATCCCCAATCCATTCCTGGTTATTCCTTTCCCTATTTAACATCAATAGATAAAGTTTTATTTAAGTACTTTCCTGAGTGGTCATTATATCACGGCCCTTGGGGAGAGAGCAACTCAGTCAGATGAAAACATTATCCAAGGCTAATAGAGCCCAATATTAATAATTAATCAACCCCAGATGGGACCTGAAAGGGTTACCCATCCACCAGACCACAAGGGTCCTGCCTGGGCACTGTTATAAAGAATAGGGCAATTATAACATCTAGTTGGGTGGTAGGAATCGGTGTTTCTCCTGCACTGGCTGTCTAAGGAATACAGAAGCACAGCTTCCCAAACAATATCCCCTAGAAGCAGTAGCATCTTAGGAGCCCTATCTACTACAACTACTATTACTATATACAACTATTTAATTTACAGAAAATTTTCTTTATAACAAATATGATATTGTGAAAGGTAAGGGACCTGGGTCTACAACCAAGAATCAATTACCAGCAAAACTGACTATATTCTCTCAGGGGAAGGTATGGTCATTTAATAAAATAGAAGATTCCCAAGCATTCCTGAAGAAAAGACCAGACTTAAATAGAAAATTTGAGGTACAAATACAAAATCCAAGAGAAGCATAAAAAGCTAAATAAGAAAGATAAAAAATTTAAGGACTTCAATATATTATATTCCTATATGGACTTATATTCCTATATGGAAAGATGATATCTATAACTCTTAAAAACAGTTATCATAGTAGTTAAAAGAAGTATACATAGATGGTGTAGGAGTAAGCTGTTTAGGATGATATATAAAAAATTAGAACTGGGGGTGAAAAAGAGAGTACTACTAAGAGAAATGGGAAAAGAGAAGTAAAATGGGGTAAATATATATCACATAAAGAAGTTTGGGGTTGGGGAGGAGGAGATCAATATAATGGAAGGGAGGAAGAGTTTGGTGACAGGTAATACTTAAACTATTCTCTCATTGGAATTGACTCAGAGAGAAAAGAATGACTAGACTCATTGGGGTATAGAATTGTATCTTACCATATAGAGAAGTAGAAGGGGAATAGAACATGGGTTGGCAGGGAGGAGAGTAATACAAAGGAGAGAGAGGCTGGTGGAGGAAACCAAAGGGTCCTATAATAAGAGGGAAATATGAAGGGTGGTGGTGGTGGTAAGGGGAGTAATATAAGGGAGGGAAAAGGGGGGGGAAGACTGTAATAAAAGTAAATAAAAAAAAGGTAAATAGGGGGTTTTAGTCCTTTGGTGGGAAATGAGGGCGCAATAGTGGATTGAGGTGGTAAGGAGAGATGTAAGGGAATGGCTGAGTTCAGGGAAATAGAGGACAAGGTAGTATAATGAAAGGTAAGGGAGATGATGAGGTAATTAGGGGAGGCAGCTGCAACAGAGGAGACCCTCAGACTAGAGACAGAGGTTGCCGGGGAAGGAAGGCTGGACTCTTCCAGGGAAAATGGTATTTCTACAAACACAAAGGTTAGGGCCAGTCAGAAGTGGTTTGAATCTGACTAGAGGGATTTCTAGTAAGTTTCTCAAGTTCACAAAGAAGGAGTCCCAAGGCTCCTCTCTGTCAATTAAACTGAAGGGTTTCCAGGAGGAAGTATAGAGACAACTACTTCCTCCCAAAATGGATGTCTCCAGCTTCCCTTGGGAAAGTAAAGAGAATAATTCCTTCCCTCCTTCCACCCTCACTTATCGTCAAGCCAATGATTTAGCAAAGGGTTTGAATAGGTAACAATGGGGGTTTATTAAAGTTTCAGGGTTGATTATCAAGGAGAGAGGAGTTCAGGGTTTCCCTAACAGCCACTAGGGAGAAGCTACAGGTGGGGGAGAGTCACAGGAATGGCTTGGACTGAGAGAGAGAATCTACTCTCTCTCAGCCAGGGAAGTTTGGCTGCCCTTGAGGTTAGGGAGTATTAAAACAATGAAGCAAGGGATCGCTTGTTTCTAGGTTAAGCCCTACTTGTCTATGGGGAACTAAATTCTCAAGGTCTAATTGCTACAACCCAAAAATCCAACCTTCTCCCAAAGCCCACAGGAAAATCAGGAAGGTAATAGGGGAATAATATAGGGAAGATCTGGGAAGGTCCAGAGAAGTTAGCTAAGCTCCCAAAATCCAAAGACAAAAGCACAGATTCAAGGTAAGGTTTCGGCTCGAAGGCAGAACCCAGTTTGCCCCTCCACTCTTCACAAGCTTCTGGGACCAACTGAACTTTGTCAGAGGTCTAAGGCTGGTCAATTGCCAGAAGTCCTACAGTTAGGTTTTGCAAGGGTAAAAGCCTTGAATGCATCTCTGTATTACAAGACTGACTAAAAGCAGAACACTGGAGGGAAGGGAAAGAATGAAAGGAGAAAGGTCAGAATTAAAGAAGGAAGTCAAAATGAATGGGAATACACAGACAGTAATCATAACTGTGAATGTGAATGGCATGAACTCACCCATAAAATGGAAGTAGATAGCAGAGTGGATTAAAAACCAGAATCTTACCATATGTTGTCTACAAGAAACACACTTGAGGCAGATAAACACACACAGAGTAAATATAAGAGGCTGCAGCAAAATCTTTTGGGCTACACCTGAGACAAAGAAGGAAGGAATAGCAATCATGATCTCAGTCAAAGCTAAAGTAAAAATAGATTTGATTAAAAGAGACAAGGAAGGAAATGACATCTTGATAAAAGGTAGTGTAATTAAATGAAGAAATATCAGTACTCAACATGTATGTACCAAATGGTACAACTTCCAGATTTTTAAAGGAGAAACTAAAGGAGCTTAAGGAAGAAATAGATAGTAAAACCATATTAGTGGGGGACCTCAACCTTCCCCTAACAGAACTAGACAAATCAAACAAAAAAAAAATAATAAAGAAGTAAGGGAAGTGAATGAAATGTTAGAAAAATTAGTTAATACATACCTGGAGAAAACTGAATTGAGATGAAAAGGAATATACTTTCTTTTCAGTAGCACATGGTACATATACAAAGATTAACCATGTACTAGAGCATAAAAACACCAGAAACAAATGCAGAATAGCAGAAATAATAAATTTAAAATTAATTGGAAACAAAATAATCTAATTCTTCAAAACTGGTGCACCAAAGAACAAATCAAAGAAACAATTACTGAATTCATTGAAGAGAATGACAATGAGGAGGCAACATATCAAAAACTATGAGATACAGCCAAAGCAGTACTCAGGCGAAAATTTATATCCCTGAATGACTATATCAACAAAATAAATAGGGAGGAGAAAAATTAGGTTTAGATCAACATCTCATACCTATACCAAGATAAAATCAAAATGGGTAAATGACTTAAATATAAAGAGGGAAATCATAAGTAAATTAGGTGAACATAGAATAGTATACCTATCAGATCTATGGGAAAGGAAAGAATTTAAGACCAAGCAAGAGACAGAGAACATTACAAGATATAAAATGAATAATTTTGTTATTAAATTTAAAAGGTTTTGTACAAACAACACCAATGCAACCAAAATTAGAAGGGAAGCAACAAACTGAGAAATATAACAAAATTCTCTAACAAAGATCTAATTTCTCAAATATACAAAGAACTAAGTCAAATTTGTAAGAAATCAAATCGTTTCCCAACTGACAAATGGTCAGGGGATATGAATAGGTAGTTTTCAGATGGAGAAATCAAAGTTATCAATAATAGTATGAAAAAAATGCTCTAAATCCCTCCTGATTAGAAAAATTGCAGATCAAAACAACTCTGAGGTACCCTCTTATAACTAGCTGAGTGGCCAATATGACAGGAAAGGGAAATCATAAATGCTGGAGGAGATGTGGCAAAGTTGCATAAGTAGTGCTTCTTTTTTCCTTCTCTCCTTACTGTTGAAAAGGAGTAGCGTTATGAAAAACAGTGAACCAGCCATGGTCTAGTCCTGTGGTGAACCTATGGCACTTGTGTCAGAAAGGGCACATATAGAGATCCTTCTCTATAGCCAGAGACTAATCTGAGTGGCCTAGGGTGGTCGTAGGATGCAAAGAATGAAACAGATTGGAAGCACGGCTTCTTAGCTCATAGTATGCCAAGATATACTGGAGTTGCCACTTTATTATAAAGGAAATTAAAGATCCCTTTCCCCCAAAAGCCCAAGAAAGTTTCCCACAGTTACAGAGAGCAGGATTTTTACTATAATCAAAACAAAAGCCTTAGAAGCCTCCAGGTATAGATAAAAAACCTATGCTAAACTATCAACTATATGTGTTATCTTTAAGTGGTGCCTGGGACATCTCATTAGGCCAGAAAGCCCCTGAAGTTCTCAGCCTTGATGGTATTAAACAATTTTTTTGAGCCTCATTATTTTACTTTAATTCTGGGCAAAATGCCCTGCCAAGGGTTTGACCTTGGCTGTACCAGCCATCTGTGTTCTCGGTCAAAGGGGAACAGAGTTAGCCCCCCTCCTGCTGAAGTGCTGAGAGCCCAAAGCTTTTTCAATAAGACTATAATGCATTTTGAAGGAAGGTGAGAATTATGAAAGGAATCAAAAGAGGAATCTCAGATTTTTATCTTAGATATCTCACTCTGGTTTCTCGACCTGAAAGGGAGAAAAACCAATACATGGTTCTGCTGGTCTGTATTGATCTTTTGAGAGGGTCCAGATAAAAATATCTACTTGAGATTCTAATTTCTCTTAATAGCTCCCGACATATCCCCCTTCTCTTCAAAATAACATGATTTATTAGACAGGAAAACTTTGAATAATGAAAGAAGTTAAAATTGGTTATAATCATCAGTTATAGTTATCTGATATGAATTACAGATCAAATTGTTTGTTTATGGCTCTCACAGTGTAGGAAAATATATGTAAGGTAATGGGGTCACCAGGGATATTACAATAAACTAAGTGGTTTGTGGGAACACACTCTAAGATTTATGAGAGACTGGACCAGGGTGAAGAGACCAGAGTTAACTGGATTTCCACAGGAATGGCAGTTGATCTTAACTGTCACCCAGCTTCCACTAGACCAGAGTATAGTAACAGGCTAACAAGGTAAAAGGGACTTAACAGCTTTAATTATGTTAGACTAAAAGGTGGGAAAGGATTTCTATACTTAAAATCTAAGGGATAAAACCACAGGGCAATGGGAGGACTTATTCTACTCTTATCTAAGTGATCTAAACTAACAGGGCCCAAGGAGCTATAAATGGAGTCTCTGGGTTTCTGCCTCAAACCTGGAACCTGCCAGGCTTGAGTACAGCTAGGACTTTGTGGCTTTGGGACTTTCACTGCAATCCACTGATGATCTCTGGATGCCAGGAGTCAAGATGATCTCAGGTACCAAGTAGAGAGGGTTCTGCTTGAAGCACTGTCCTCCAGTTTTCAAACTTCTCCTCCTTTCTTGGCTCTGTAGATTTGTCCTTTTGCTGGATGACACACCACACAGGATCCCAGGGGAAATCAGGAAGCAGGGTGTCCTTTGCTCTGAGGTCTCCAAGGCTGGCAACAGTTTTTGCCTACCACTCAGGGAGTCCACACTCAGAGCACAGACAGACTTCCTCCTCTTTCATTCCAACCTGGAATTCCCAGGTCCAGCTCCTTCCTGCTAGGTACTTCCTAATCAATACATAATCAATACCTAATAACCAGCTAATCTAATCTTACACAGAAGGCACACACTTTGGGTGGAGCCACTCCTGTCCCCCTTTCCACTTCACCTGAGGACATCACCCACTCCACTTCCCAGCAGTCCAATGGGAGCTTCATCCCTCCTACCTGGGGTAAGATGGGTCACTCACAGGCAGCAAAGCTGGAGGGGAGCAGAGCACTTGGGCCATTCTCCTCCCCCCCCTTTTCCACAAGCACCTGAGGACATTCCTCACATCACCTTTCCTTCTGTCCAGCAGTCCAATGGGAGCACTTCCTCCCTCCCCTGTCTTCAGTAAGGGAGGGGTAAGTCATGGCACTGAATCTCTAAAATGTTTGCCATCACAGGTCTAATCACTTCACATCTATCATTGACTCTCCTAACTTCTGTGGCAGAAGGTGTTATGGAAAGAGAAAGACCAAGGGGATAGCTATAACTGAAGAAGGAGAAGGGAAGAAAGAGAAGAATATGTAAAGGTGATTTAAAGGGCTTTGAATTTGTAAAAAAGGTCAGAGACAATTTGAGGAAAACAAATTTGGGAGGACTTTAAAAGCATTTAAGGAGAAAGATTTGTGTAAATTAGATGTATGACTAGAGTTTAAACATAAGAAATTGACTTTAGGACTTTAGGAAAAGAGAAAAAAGGGAAGGATGAAAAGAAGAAAAGGGAATCAAGAGGAAAATCATTTGAAAAGAAAGCAGGAAAGGAGGAAGAAAAGGAGGAGAATGAATGGTAGTTGGCAAGATAAGTAATACAAGTGAAGGGGGTTATTGAGGGGAAGGGAAAAGATGATTTAAAAAATATTAATTAGATTCTAGAGAGGCAAGGAGAGTGACAACTTCAGACTTGAAGCTACTTATAAATAGTTTATCACAATATTTTCCCATGGAAGATAATAACAATCTTTGCATCTACTCAACTTCAGGCCTCAATAAGCATAATACGTAGCATTTTTTTTGGTGTGGTAGCTGGAGAATGTGGATGCAGGACACATACTTGCTCCCAAGATTAGAATGGTCTGCATAGGTACTAACAATCATAGGTACACATCTGAGGAGGTGGCAGCTAGCAATGACCAAGGCAAAGGACCAAGGATTTCACTTCCAATGAGGATCACCCAGAGGGATGATTTTGAATAGCCTGCATTTGGTGTGTAATGTTTGTATTTCTGCAACCAACTGATTGCTCTCTAGATTTAATAAGCAAACGTTCCTTCTAGAAGAGAAAGTAAAGAGACTCAAGGACTTTTCTCTCCATTATCCAGGTTATCAGAGAGTTTAAAGTATTCCTTAAAAACGTGGAAGCTAAGCTTTACTTTTGTCAACAAAGAAGAGAATTTTTCAGAAGGGTCAGAGTGGTGAGTAAAATAATATTATAAAGAAGAGAACATTAAGAAGAGAAGACAAATACTTGAAGTTAAGAAAGATATGGAAAGATATGGTGCAGCTAGGTGCCTCGGTGGATTGAGAGCCAGGCCTAGAGATGGGAGATTCTGGGTTCAAAGCTGGGTCATGTGACCCTGGGCAAGTAACTTACCCTGCATTGCCTATCCCTTTTAGCTTTTCTGCCTTAGAAGCAATACACAGTATTGATTCTAATGTGGAAAATAAGAGATTAGAAATAAAAGAAAGATATGATCAGTAAGGGTGTAGGTGAAACCTCTGAAAAAGAAGTGGTTGCTTGTTTCCCAAGGAATAAGAAATTGTAGCTACTAAGTATCACAGGAAAATTTGTGTAGTGGTAGATGGTGGTTCTCTGCTGAGGAGGTAGAAAAATATTATTAGCCCAATTACAATAGAGATACTATTGTTTTCCTTGGTCATGTATCCAAAGCATGCAGGAAAACCTCCAAGATTTGTTAAACTAATCATTACTCATGATAATTCATATGCCCATAAATTATCCTCTCAGAAAAAAACCTAGGAAGCATTTCTAATGATTGAAAGGTCTTTGAGAAAGCAAAGAAATAATCCCTGAAGAGGTAAATGGCACAGGTCATGATTTTATCTCCACACAAAGGATTTAAAAGAGAGACAAATCTGGGAAGTCAAGAGCTGTCTCTGAAGTTGGGATTTGAAAGTTGGACTTGGATTTCTGGACCAGGGCTTTGAAATATAACAGTGGCAGATTTGTAGCCAAAGACAGAGGAAAGAGTTAGCTAGAATGTTGTTATTGCTTATTGTAATGCAAGGAGCTTTCCCACCAAAACTTAACACCTCAGCATTTGTTGTGAAAGTCTTTTTTTTTTTTTTAATAATTTTTTATTTTTAGAAAATTTTTCCGTGGTTACATAATTCATGTTTTTACTTTACCCTTCGCCCCCTCAACACCCCTCCCCCTGCCATAGCTAACTTGCATTTCCACTGGTTTTAACATGTTTGGTCAGTCAAGACTTATTTACATATTATTGATAGTACATTGGTGTGGTCTTTTCCGGTCAACATGTTGTGAAAGTCTTACTGAGAGAATTAATACCCAGATTCTCTATTCCTTTACATATTGCTTCTGATTCGGGTACCCACTTCACTAATAAGATTTTAGCTACAGTTTATGAGGCCTTAGGAGTCAAACAACATCTTCACTCAATATACAGACCCCAGTCCAGCGGACAAATTGAATGAGTGAATAGATCTTTTTTTTTTACATTTATTTTTTTCAAACATTTATTAATATTCATTTTTAACATGGTTACATGATTCATGCTCCTACTTTCCCCTTCGCCCCCTGCACTCCCCCCACCCATGGCCGATGCACATTTCCACTAGTTTTGTCATGTGTCCTTGATCAAGACCAATTTCCAAATTGTTGGTAGTTGCATTGGTGTGGTAGTTTGGAGTCCACACCCTCAATCATGTCCACCCTGACCCATGCGTTCAAGCAGTTGTTTTTCTTATATGTTTCCTCTCCTGCAGTCCTTCCTCTGAATGTGGGTAGCGTCTTTACCATAAATCCCTCAGAATTGTCCTGGGTCATTGTATTGCTGCTGGTACAGAGGTCCATTACATTCAATTTTACCACAGTATATCAGTCTCTGTGTACAGTGTTCTTCTGGCTCTGCTCCTTTCGCTCTGCATCAGTTCCCGGAGGTCTCTCCAGTTCGCCTGGAACTTCTCCAGTTTATTATTCCTTTTAGCACAATAGTATTCCATCACCCGCATATACCACAGTTTGTTCAGCCATTCCCCAAATGAAGGACATACCCTCCTTTTCCAATTTGTTGCCAACACAAAAAGCGCAACTATAAATATTTTCATACAAGTCTGTTTATCTATGATATCTTTGGGGTACAAATCCAACAATGGTATGGCTGGATCAAAGGGCAGGTATTCTTTTATAGCCCTTTGAGCATGATTCCAAATTGCCAGCCAGAATGGTTGGATCAGTTCACAGCTCCACCAGCAATGCATTAATGTCCCAATTTTGCCACATCCCCTCCAACATTCATTACTCTCCCCTTCTTTCATTTTAGCCACTCTGCTAGGTGTGAGGTGATACCTCAGAGTTGTTTTGATTTGCATTTCTCTAATTATTAGAGATTTGGAACACTTTCTCATGTGCTTATTGAGACTTTTGATTTCTTTACCTGAAAATTGCCTATTCATGTCTCTTGCCCATTTATCAATTGGGGAATGGCTTGATTTTTTATACAATTGTTTAACTCCTTGTATATTTGAGTAATTAGACCCCTGTCAGAGTTTCTCGTTATAAAGATTTTTTCCCAATTTGTTGTTTCCCTTCTGATTTTGACTACATTGTTTTTGTTTGTACAAAAACTTTTTAGTTTAATATAATCAAAACCATTTAATTTACATTTTGTAATTTTCTCTAACTCTTGCTTGGTTTTAAAGTCTTTCCTTTCCCAGAGATCTGACAAGTAAACTATTCGGTGTTCACTTAACTTGTTTATAGTTTCCCACTTTATATTCAAGTCGTTCACCCATTCTGAATTTATCTTGGTGTAGGGTGTGAGATGTTGATCTAAACCTAATCTCTCCCATATTGTTTTCCAAATTTCCCAGCAGTTTTTGT
>NC_058131.1:556905643-556964976 GCF_016433145.1 Gracilinanus agilis | reverse complement strand
CCTCCCTTTTTTTGACCTCCCCACTCCCCTGCTCCCCTTGGTTTATCCCTTCTAACTTTCTCAGAAGGGTTAGATAAGAGTTTTATGTCCCAATGGATAGTATAGCTACTCTTCCCTCTCCGGGTTGATTACACTGAGAGTAAGGTTTGATTATTACCTCTTAATGCTCTCTTCCTCTCCTTCTTATAATAGTATTTGTCCCCTCTCCCTCCCATGCCCTCTTTGCGTGTAATAGAATATCCTATTTTTCTTATGCACTCAAGTTTCTCTTGGTGTCCCCTGCTATTCACCCCCTCTTTCCCATCCCCCATGTCATCTTAGATTATTTAGTGTTCCACCCTCACCCTGTGAATTATTCTTCTTATTACTATAATAGTGAATATCATAATAGTGAATAGAGTTCACTACAGAGAATTATACATAACATTTCTCTACATAGGAATACAGATAATTAGATCTCACTGAGGCCCTTAAAAAGGCAAATTTAAAAATTATAAGTTTTCTTTCTTTCCCCTCTGTATCTTATTTACCTTTTCAGGTTTCTCTCGATTTTTGTGGTTGGATATCAAACTTTCCATTTAGCCCTGGTCTTTTCTGTGCAAATACCTGGAATTCTTCAATTTTGTTGAATGCCCATACTTTCCCCTGGAAATATATAGTCAATTTTGATGGGTAGTTGATCCGTGGTTGCAGGCCCAGCTCTCTTGCCTTTCTGAATATCGTATTCCAAGCCTTGCGATCTTTTAGCGTAGAGGCTGCCAGATCCTGCGTGATCCTGATTGGTGCTCCTTGATATTTGAATTGTTTCTTTCTGGCTTCTTGTAAGATTTTTTCTTTTGCTTGGAAACTCTTGAATTTGGCAATTATATTTCTGGGTGTTTTCTTTTCTGGATTGAATGTCGCAGGTGTTCTATGAATCCTTTCAATGTCTATATTGCCCTCTTGTTGTAGGACTTCAGGGCAATTTTGCTGGATTATTTCTGTTAGTATGGAGTCCAGGTTTCTATTAATTTCTGGTTTTTCTGGAAGACCAATTATTCTCAAATTGTCTCTTCTAGACCAGTTTTCTTGGTCTGTCACTCTCTCATTGAGATATTTCATGTTTCCCTCTATTTTTTCAGTCTTTTGACTTTGTTTTAATTGTTCTTGTTGTCTTGAGAGATCATTAGCTTCTAATTGCTCAATTCTAGCCTTTAGGGATTGGTTTTCGGCTATAATCTTTATGTTTTCTGCTATGATCTTTTGATTTTCGGCTGTAATCTTCTGGTTTTCGGCTATAATCTTCTGGTTTTCAGCTATAATCTTCTGGTTTTCGGCTATGATCTTCTGGTTTTCTGCCATAATGTTCTGGTATTCCTTTTCAATCTGGACATTTCTGGTGTTCAATTTTCTTATCAGTTCATTTGGTTTCTGAGCCTCACTTTCCATTTGCAAGATTCTACCTTTTAAACAGTTATTTTCTTGCCACATCTCTTCCATTTTCCTCAAAATCTCAGTTTTGAACTCTTCCATAGCTTGTGAGGAGTTTTCCTTATTTGAGGAGGGTCTGGATGCTTGTTTGTTCTCCTCCTCTGTTTGCTCGGTTGTCTGGATTTTCTCTTTGTAAAAGTTGTTGAGTGTTAAAGACTTCTTTTTCTTGTTGTTAATCTTTCTCTTCTGAACTTCCTGAGACTGGGTAGCCATTGTTAGCCCAGCAGCTTCTCAGGTTTATCCTCGCGCTCAGGGTCTGTCTGCGGTCTTTTGGCTCCTGAGGTCTGAGTTCTGGTTTTTTCCAAGGTCAAGCCCCCTGGTGGACCCCCTTGCTTGATCCTCTGCTGGAGGTTTCTTTACAAGTCTCAGGGCGCTGCTTCCACAGTTGTATACCCGTCTGCACTGGTTCCCCACTTAGGGTTTCGGAGCTTTAGCTTGTGGCTGGGTCTGCCTCCACCCACTCCTCCGCCCATGCTTGCGCTCTGAGCCCGCGTTCTGGATCCACTCTGGGCGTCCTGCTCCTGCACTCAAATTTTGTGTGCGTTCGTTAGCTTTTTGGGGTCCTAAATTTTGCTGCTCTCAGGAACAGGCCCCGGAGCTGCCAATGACTCAATGGGTGCCCCAAACTTGCTCTATTTCTTTTTAGCTGGCTTCGGAGCTATAGGTGTTGTGTGTGGAGGGGGTGGAGGTGGGGGGTGGTTGCTCAGCCCACGATTTAGTGAGAGCTGTTTCACCCCTTTATAGCATGGAAATGCCTCGATTCCATGTATCTTCCACGCTGTGCCCTGTTGTGGGGTTCCTCCGTTCGTCTGGACTTGTTTTTATGTCCCCTTGAGGAGTTTTGTGTGTTTCGGTCAGGAGAGGTTAAGAGCTGCTTCTTACTCTGCTGCCATCTTAACCTGGAACCCTCAAGTGAATAGATCTTTGAAGACTCTTGTAACCAAAATCTGTGCAGAATCTCACATGAAATGGCCCGATGCTTTACTGTTGGCACTATTCCATCTCAGATGCCAACCCAACAACATTACACACTTATCACCATTTGAAATGCTGTATGGCCATCCACCTTTCCATGGCAAGTCACTTCAAAGCATTCACAAATTATCACATCTGGGTATGGAATGCAAACTCTATGAGTACATTAAATTACTCAAGCACCGCTTAAACCAACTTCATAAAATTGGCTTGATATATCAAAGAGTACCCTTTGATTTTAGTCTACACAGCTTCCAACCTGGAGATTATGTTTATATCAGAAACTTCACTAGGAAGTCTGTGTTAGAACCCAAGTGGCAAGGACCATCTCTGATAATTTTAGTAACTCCGAGTGCAATAAAAGTTAAAGGAAGGGATCCTTGGTTCCATGTCCCCCATGTCAAGCCAGGAAAAGACACGTCCCAACAACAACCACAAGACCCAGTTATTATACAACACAATGATAAATTAGCACCAACCAATCAATTAATTAAATCCTTAGAAAGTCCACAGCCTATACATAAGACCATAGAACCAGAGCAGCATTCAGAACAACAATCAGAGCATGAATCAGAACCACAATTAGACCAAGAACCAGTGAACAATCAGATATTACACCAAATTTTACACCCAAATGATTATCCCAATCCCAATTACCACTTAAAAGAATCATCTGTAAACCATTATGACAATGAAAAAGAATCAATGGCAGAAGAAGACACAACATTTGATTTGCAATCAATCCAAGACCTAGACACTGACATCAACAAATAAATGAAAGCACAAAAGACTTTATCACAAACTTTTGTTACCTGTGTGTAAATGAAATTAACTCTAGCCCATTCATAGTCAAAAAACTACTTACCCTAGGCATAGAGATGAAATCATCCCCACCTCCCCAAGACTTCCTCCTACTAACAGTTTCACTGACAGGTAGGAGCCCCTTCAACTCCTTCCTTGAGGAACTTTGGAAACTGACAAGAGAAGCACTCCAGTTAGAGTTAAAACTTTTCTGCCTGGCCCAACTCCTTTGTACCTATAAGATACCATTCTTTGCCTGAAAGGGTTCAGCCTATCTTTCCCAATATCCTCTGTCTCTAGCCTCTGTGAATAAACCTGTTTTAGCTGCCCTCTCCTACATATCCCATTTCCCTTATCTCCTATATACCTTCCCTTACCTCCATTCTCCTCCAATTACCTTATAATCGCCTATATCCCTTTTTTCCTTCCTCACACCCAAATTGCCTTCCAGACCCACTCAGATTACCTTACTTCTTGATAACATTATGGTTTTTCAAGTTTAATCAAAGCAATTTTAAGCTGAAAAGAAAGTTGGAGAAAATTACCTACCTATCTAAGGTAGATAAAATAGAGTAACTTCAGTGTTAGAAGAATGGCAATTGAGAAACCCAGACTTGAAGCCATCCATGAATAGTTTGCCACAATATTTATCTATGGGAGAGAATAATAGAACATGAAGAAAGTACTTAGTTATCTGGCCCAAGATATTTATATATAAATGTACAAAGCATCAATAATGAGTACATGAACTAGAGATTTTACTTTTATTTAAAAAAATTTTATTTTAAAAATATTTTCCATTTTCCCATATTTCATTTTCTTTCCCTCCCCTCTTCAACCCCACTCCCTCAGTCTAATAAGCACTTACACTGGGTTATACAAATGTTATCACATATCTATTTCCATACTATTCATTTTTACAATAGAGCAATCTTTTAAAACCCAAATCCCCAATCATATATCCATATAAACAAACGATAAGTCATTTGCTTTTCTTCTGTCTTTCTACTCCCACAGTTCTTTCTCTTGATGTGGATAGCATTTTTTCTCAAAAGTCCCTTGGGATTGTCTTATAGTAGCAAAGTACATTATGTTGGGGATTGTTCCACAATGTTTCACTTTTTGTGTATAATTGAACTAGAGATTTTATTTATTTTTTGAAAAAATTTATTTAATTAATTGATTTGGAATATTTTTCCATGGTTACATGATACATGTTCTTTCCCTCTACTCCTCCTCCTCAACCTCCCCCTAACCCCCTGTAGCTAATGAGCAATTCCACTCAGTTTTACATATGTCATAAATCAGGATCTATTTCCATATTATTAATATTTGCATTAGGGTGTTGGCTTAGAGTCTACATTCCCAATCATGTCCCCATTCACCCATGTGATCAAGCAACTGTTTTTCTTCTGTGTTTCTACTTCCATAGTTCTTTCTTTGGATGTGAATAGCATTCTTTCTCATTAGTCCCTCAGAATTGTCCTGGATTATTGCATTGCTGTTAGTAGAGAAGTCCATTACATTTGATTATGCCACAGTGTATCTGTCTCTGTGTACAATGTTCTGGTTCTGCTCCTTTCACTCTGCATCAATTCCTGGATGTCATTCCAGTTCACATAGAATTCCTCCAGTTTATTATTCATTTTAGCACAATAGTATTCCATCACCAACAGATACCAACATTTGTTCAGTCATTCCTCAATCAAAGGGCATCCTTTCATTTTCTAATTTTTTGGCACCATAAAGAGCATGACTATAAATATTTTTGTACAAGTTTTTTTCCTTATTATCTCTTTGGGGTATAGACCCAGAAGTGGTATGGCTGGATCAAAGGGCAGGCATTCTTTTAATACCCTTTGGGCATGGTTCCAAATTGTCATCCAGAATGGTTGAATCAATTCACAACTCTACCAGCAATGCATTAATGTCCCAATTTTGCCACATCCCCTCCAGCATTTACCACTTTCCTTTGCTGTCATGTTAGCCAGTCAATGTTAGGTGTGAGGTGGTACCTCAGAGTTGTTCTGATTTGTATTTCTCTGATTATAAGAGATTTAGAACACTTTTTCCATGTGCTTATTGATAGTTTTGATTTCTTTATCTGAAAATTGTCTATTCATATCCCTTGCCCATTTATCAATTGGGGAATAGCTTGATTTTTTTGTGTAATTGATTAAGCTCCTCATAAATTTGAGTAATTAGACCTTTGTCAGAGGTTTTTGTTATAAAGATTTTTCCCCAATTTGTTGCTTCCCTTCTAATTTTGGTTATACAAAACTTAAAATTTAATGTAATAAAAATCATTCATTTTACATTTTGTAATATTCTCTATCTCTTGCTTGGTCATAAAATCATTCCTTTCCCATAAATCTGACATGTAAAACTATTCTATGCTCACCTAATTTACTTATAGTTTCCTTCTTTAGTCATTCACCCATTCTGAATTTATCTTGGTGTAGGATGTAAGATGTTGATCTAAACCTATTATCTCCCATACTCCTTTTCAATTTTCCCAGAAGTTTTTGTCAAACAGTGGGGTTTTGTCCCCAAAGCCTGGATCTTTGGGTTTATCATACACTATCTTGCTGAGGTCATTTACCCCAAGTCTATTCCACTGATCCTCCCTTCTGTCTCTTAGCCAGTACCATATTCTTTTGATGACCACTGCTTTATTGTACAGTTTAAGATATGTTACTGCTAGGCCCCCATCCTTCACATTTTTTTCATGATTTCCCTTGATATTCTTGATCTTTTGTTCTTCCAAATGAAATTTGTTATGTTTTTCCAATTAAGCAAAAAAAGTTTCATATTTCTAGTAGAAAAATATGACCATTTTAGTTACTTTTTTCATAATTCCAAATGGATAGCCAAAATGGATGGACCAATTCACAGCTCTGGAAGCAAAATATATGTGTTTCTTTTTTCATACAACCACTAGAACATTTATTATTTCCATTTTTGTTATCTTGATCAGAGAGGCAAAACTTCACATATGTTTTAATTTGCATTTTTGTATTATTTTTGATTTGGAGCCCATTATCAAATAGAGATCAATATAATTTATAATATGAAACTCTTAAAAAGTGTTCATAACAATCAAATATCATGGATTTTGCAGTATAATGATCCAGAAAAATTCTTAGGGGTTTCTGAAAAAGAATGTTATTTATCTTCAGAGAAGGAACTCTTGGATTAGGAACACAGATAAAAGCATATGATTCATCACTTGTCTTTTTGGGTACATGTTTTGGGGCTTTGGTTTTATAAGATCATTCACTTAAAAATGAATAACACGGAAATCAAAAAGTGCTTATATTGTTTGGTCATTTATCTATTGAGCAATGACTCTTGGTTATACTTTTTTGTATCCCCAAATGAAAAGACAATGCTGTGAACAAACTAGTATTTTATACATTCTTGTAGTTTCAATTCAGCAAATATTGATTGAAATAATTCTAATTTTAATCAATAAAGAGAAGGAAAATCAATCATAGCCAAGTAATTGCCCTTTGAAATTATGTAGGGAAGTATTATTTTATTTGTTAAATTAGATATTTTCTCTTTTACTTCTTTACTAAAGAGCAAATTGAATCTTACTTCAAGGCTGTGTCCTTCCTTTCATTTAGGAAACTTGTGGTGTTTGACAGTCTTGCCTCTGGAACACTAAATTTCATGTGTGCATGTATTTGAATTCATCTGTTATCTTTTTGAATTTACTCGCACAGAGTAAAATAAATGTGAGAAACCAGAGACTCTAGCTGATACCTACTGCACTCCATCTTCATTCATTCCATACTTGCAGCACAGGGCAACCTGAGAGCAGAAATCTGGATTAGGGCACTGTGTCCAGAATGTCATGTCTGAGTTAGAAGTAGGAAGCTCAGGAATTGTTCTGTATCTCTAAGCAAATTGTGTAAAAGGGGTCAGAGAGGATGATAATGATGGGAGTGCTGATTATAGAGATAAGATGCTGGATAGTAAAGATGGGAGGCACCTGATTAGATGGCTCTCATACCTCCAATCATCTGGAAATCTTGAAAAGGATTGTGGCAGACAACAGGGAAACCTGCTCAATCTCACAAGTATCAAGAAGAGGAAAGATAGAGCTATTCCCTTGAACAGGGTTTTGATCTCCTTTCCCACTGTTCTAGGAATATGAGTAGAGCTCAGCAAACAGAAGCTGAATCCAGTATGCCATGACCCAAACAGATCAACTCAGCCCCTGAAGTATAACCTTCAGTTGTAGTAGGAGATTGTGCTTTTCTCAATCATTTAATCTCTGTATCTTCTCTAGTGTTTTGTCCCTGACAAGCATGCAATCAATGTTTGTTGAATTGAATTATCCACTATTAGAATATGGAATCACATGTAAAATGTACATATTTGGCTTTATTCTGAAGATATCCCAATGAGTTTTCTCAGGGCAGCCTTCATCTCCTTATTTCGGAGGCTATAAATCAGGGGGTTTAAAAATGGTGTCACAACTGTATAGAACAAGGTTATTATCTTCTGTACTTCTCCTGAGTTCTCAGATGTTGGGCTCACGTACATGATCATCAGGCTCCCAAAGAAGAGGCAGACCACAGCCAGATGAGATCCACATGTGGAGAAGGCTTTACGTCGACCAGCTGCTGAGGGAACTTGCAGCACAGCTCTTAGTAACAGAATATATGATCCAAAGAGATAGATTATGGTGAGAAAGAGGATGAGGGAGCTTATGATATAAAACAGAATTTCAGTGATAGGAGCAGGGGCACATGATAGAGCCATGAGTGGATCTATGTCACAAATAAAGTGGTCAATGATGTTGGGACCACAGAATGTCAGCTGGGATAGCTGTACTGTAGAAAGAGAATAGCTTAGGAAGCCAAGCACCCAGCACACAGACATCAAGGTGTAACAGTGCTGTAAAGTCATTTTGGTTGGGTAGTGCAATGGGTGACAGATGGCAAGATAACGATCATAAGCCATGATGCATAAGAAATAGGCTTCAGTTGTACCAAGAGATGAGAAGAAATAAAACTGGAGAAAGCAACCAGCAAAGGAGATGGCTTTGGTCTCTGAGAGGAAATTTTCCAACATGCTGGGAACAGTGGAAGTGATGTACCAGATCTCTAGGAAGGCAAAATTCCCCAGCAGGATATACATGGGAGTATGGAGTCTCTGGTCCCACTTCACTGCACAGATGATGGCTCCATTCCCCATCATGGTCAGAATATAGACTATCAAGAATAAAGAAAAGAGTAAGATTTGCATCTCCCAGTCCCCAGGGAAGCCTAGGAGGACAAATTCAGTCACAGTGTTTGCTCCTGACTTGTTCATTGTTCCCTGAGCTGTGGAAAAGACAAAAGACACTATTATATCAATTGTTTTGCATCTTAGGCACCTCTTGGGCAGGACTTTAATGAGGCCTTGGTAGGGTTTCTAGGGTAATCGATAAACAAAGTTCATATGGAAACCAGTTTGTAAAAATCTTTTCTTCCTTCCACCTCTCTAATTTTTGGCCAAACCAGCCCATAACTCAACTTTCTTGTAGTACTGTTCATACTTCAAGGTACCATTATTTCTTTCTTATACGACTACAAAAGGCTCAAATCCCTGTAGGGAAAAGACCATAAGATTTCCCTTCCATTTGTTCATTAGGATGGTATCCATCTCTTAGTTGGTTAAGGATGATTTGTTATTTAAGAGAAATCTTAATAAGTATAGGATACGGTGACAGCTGGGGAGATAATTCATCTTACAAAGCTTCTTCCATGTTAGTTGTGATTCTTTTTCTAGAAAAAAAATATTTACTTACTTTTCTTAGTTCTGTGGCAGTACATAACATCACAGAGTCTGGTTATTTTCTGAAATGTTAACAATATTTTATTCTGAAATATATGGTCTAATCTAAATTAAATATCTTTCAACTAGCCATGCAAAGAATACAATGTTCTATTCCAAAGTCCTTGATTTCATTCTTATTAAGGACATAAATTTAATTAAGATTAGGAAGGAATCCTCATTCAAATAGATTTGGTTGTTTATCAGACTAAATGCAGGAGCTCTATTTTTGGAATACTTAAAAGAAATTTCTCTTTAACTTACCTTTGACCCTGTTGAAAAACACTATGAGATATATTTGAAGAGTAAGTGTTTCTTTGTTAAGTAAAGAATTCTTTGTTTTCCTAGACTAAATCAAGGGTTGTGACCTTTTTGGTACAGCATGAACCTGACCTTAGTTTTCTAGGAAGACAGGTCATCTTTAAGGGTACATCTTGTAAAAGACATTCAAGGAAAAGCTTTTAGAGTGACTGGGAAAATGGGGTAGTGGTGGCAGGGAGCATTTGAACCTCATTCTCATTAAAACTGGTTCAAAAAAGCAAAATATATGTATATATGTATACATACACATATTCACACTTAGTTGGATATAGTGAAATAGGTAAATAATAGATACTGGGGTTAGTAGAAGGGAGAAAGGGAAGAAGGAGGGAGGAATGAAGGGGTAAAGGCGGTTAGCTGCCTGACCCACAATAACACACTGGGAAATCTCATCCACCCCCACAAACACAGGACTTGGGGAATGAGTGGTGACAGTTGAGACCAATTGTACTCCAGACCAACTCTGCCAGGGATTCCTGTTAAACTATAGTGGGCCCTCTGGGTTGTGGAGAATGAACAAAAGGAAGTTATGAAACACAGTTTAATGATGATAAAGAAAGGAAAGGATTGTGGGAGAGGTTTTTTTAAAAAATTTTTTTTAAACCTTTAACTTCTGTGTATTGACTTATAGGTGGAAGAGTGGTAAGGGTGGGCAATGGGGGTCAAGTGACTTGCCCAGGGTCACACAGCTGGGAGAGAGGTTTTGACTAATCTAAGAATGAGAGCCAAACCAACTGACAGTTCAGAATGGAGTTTGGCTAACTTCTCTCTAGATATGGCACAGATAAGATAGACTGATTGGCTGGACACAGAGGTGGTTGCTAAAGGGCTTCTGGAGGCAAGGGTATTCTTACATTACAGCAGATACTGATCCACATTGAATCCTGGATGATATAGGTACTAGGACAAATCCTTGGTCAGCTATTAAATCCACAGTACTAGGGATTTAGGCTCTCTGCATTTGGTCCACCCAAGAGCAGTGGTTTCACCTTTCCTCAACCTAGAGACTTGCTTGATGTTAACACCCAAGATCTCTAAAGGATATCAGGTAACAGACAGTAGCGAGATCCCAGCTGCAAAAGCTCAGCTTCTTCTTCCCGCCTTGGCAGTTCAATCTCCTTCACAACAACACTTTCTGCATTCCAACCTAGAATGTCCATCTCTTCCAGCCAAGCTCATGTGTCCTGCTATCTGTGCATTATTATTTCCTCTCTATCTTCCTGTCCTAACTTATCTTTGCCTATAACAATAGAAATCCATCTTACTGTACAGTGAAGTAGGAAAGGAAGGGAATAAGAAGGGGAGGTTTTAAGAAGGAGGATAGATTAAAGCAGTCAGAAGCACAATTGACTTTTGAAGAGGGAGTAGGGTAAAAAAGAATAGTATGGATGTAAATATATAGTTAGCAGTTTTAATGGTAAATGTGAATTGGATGAACTCACCCATAAAATGAAAACAGATAGCAGAATGGATTAGAAATCAGAATCTGTCAACATGTTATTTACAAGAGATGCACTTGAAAGGGGCTGGAGCAGAATCTATTATGCTTCTGCTGAAGTAAAAAGGCAGAGGTAGCAATCAATCTTGGACAAAGCAAAAGCAAAAATAGACCTAACTGGAAGAGAAAATAAGGAAAATGACATTTTACTAAAAGATACCATGGAAAATGAAGTAATATAAAAATATATAGGAAGTTTGTCAAATATATAGGGAACTGAGTCAAATTTATAACAAACAATAGCCATTCTTTAATTGATAAATGGTCAAAGGATATCAGTAGTTTACAGAAGAAAAAATCAAAACTAACAAGTCAAGAAAAATGCTCTAGATTACTAATAATAAGAGAACTGCAAATTTAAGAGGTACCACCTTATACCTATCAGATCAGCTGACATTAAAGAAAGGGAAAATTCCACTTCCATATAATGGAGGGGATGTGGAAAAATGGGGACACTAATGCAGTATTATTGGTAGGATTGTGAACTAGTACAAGCATTCTGGAGAATAATTTGAAACAATGCCCCAAAGACTACAAAACTGTGTATACCCTTTTACCTGGCAATACCACAACTAAATGCATATGCAAAAGAGATAAAAGAAAAGGGAAAAGTACCTATATATTCAAAAATATTGATAGGAGCTCTTATAATGGTGGCAAAGGGATTGGAAACTGAAGGGATGCTCCTCATTTGGGGAATGGTTGAAGAAGTTGTAATATATGATTGTAATGGAAGACTTTTGTACTATAAGAAATGACAATCAGGATCATGTCAGAAAAACCAGGGAAAATTCATATATGAACTGAAGCAAAGTGTAGTGAGCAGAACCAGGAGAACATTATAAACATTAAAAGGAATATTGTAATGATGATCAATTGTGAAACACTTAGTAATTCTGATCAATACACTGATCCAAGACAATTCTGAGGGACTCATGATGAAAAAATGTTATTGACCTCCAAAGGGAATACTGATGAACTTAGTACAGATTGAAGTATAATTTTAAAAAATTTCTTGCATTTTTTGCATCAAGATCAATATAGAAATACATCTACAAGACTTCACATGTATAATTGGTGTAATATTATTGATTTCCCAGTTTGATAGGGGAAGGGTTGGAAGAAGGGAGAGAATTTGGAATTCAAAATTTAAAAAATGTTAAAATACATTTTAAAAAAGAGTGTATCTCTGAAAATTAATTTTTTTCAAGTTCTATTGGAGCAACCAAATTAACCTCAAACATGAACTTTGTGTCCTTTAAAAAAGTCTTCCTTGTGTAATTCTATCTTTATTTCTGGTTAATATAAAATGCAAGATAGCAAGAATGTCAGAGGAATGAGGAAAATCTATCCTTTTGACCTCTTTTTAAAAGTAACAGATGTGTCAAAATTAGAACACAAGTTTTTCTTCCACATCTTTCTTTTGCCTAAAATTCTTGTTAGTCTGTGCCTTGATAGATCTGGTTCCTTGAGCTTTGGAAATTTCTGAGCCAAACCAATTTTTCCAAACATCTGTCATTTTCTTCTAAGACTCTTCCTTTGAGATTCTGAGCTTTAGATAAGACATATCTAAGAAACCCCTAGTTTGGATCTTTTGTGATCTATTTTTATGACTCACTGGCCATGGCTTAGAAAAGCCTCTCCTGGCTCTCCTACACATTTCCAGCAAGAGGTTACTTTTTCTCCTCTGGTTCCCAAAGCTAATTTCCCTTGAACCTTAAACCCTAACTTTTTTTAAACATTTACCTTTTGTCTCAGATTCAATACTGTATATTAGTTCTAGGGCAGAAGAGCCATAAGGACTAGGCAATGGGATTTATGTGAGTTACCCACAGTCACACAGCTAGAAAGTGTCTGATTCAAGATTTGAACCCAGAACCTCCTGTCTCTAGGTCTAGCTTTCAATACACTGAGCTACTGACTTGGCCCCAGCCTGAACTTTTAACAATCTCAATGACACTGGATCCCACCCAGAATGAGTTCACCAAAGAAGAATCCTGAAACAGATCATCCTCCTGTACTTCACTAATGAATCAGTTCCTTCTTTGATAGGATAAAAGTTTCTTAAGATGAGCTCTTCTAAAGCAGAAAAGTAGCCTCTTATTTACATTTCTTCTCATGCCAGATGAGCTATTCTATATATGTTTATGAACCAGACTTTTGTCTATTGCAAATAAACTAAGAGATCTCAGATGAGGAATGGATTGCCCGTTAATGGCTTAATGGGTCCTTCTAGATGAAACTCTGCTTGGAGATTCTTGTTACTTTGAAATGTTCCTATCAATATAATTCCCCTCCTTTAGTGTGTAATGATTATGACTTATCTTGGACCAGAGATAAGACCAAGAGATGTTAGAGTTAGTTTTTTTGTGGTTAGAAATGAATTTGCAGAAATTCTTAATTGGTCTGGGGGAAATAAGATTGCATCTCATTTTTTTCAGTTCAATTTATATCATCTTGAGATATCTTAATCTGACTTTAACATTGAACATTCTCCAGGAGAATTTAAAAAAAATCAAATACTTGTAAATCTGAGATTAAAGATTGAACTTTGTATTATATTGTCCAACAACTTACCAGGATGCATTGTTTTACTGCCCAGAGTTCATGGATAGCCAGATCACTGCATTTTTGACTGCTAGTCAATACTTAAAAAAAATAACTCCTTTTCTGGTGATGAGAACCAAATATTGCAGGTCAGAAATCTTCATGGAGCCACTCATCTTAGTGATGCATTAAACATCATTTTAAATAACAAACATTTCCAAATATTTTTATAAATGCTACCATTAATCAATAAACCTACTGACATTTATTGAGTTCCAGTTACATACAGTTATTGTGATGTCTAGGCATGCAGAGAAAAATGGAGCAATCCTTGGCTTATGGAATCTTATATTATGTCAAGATATTAATTTACTGTAATTAAAAGTAGCTGAATTGTGTATGGGGTTTAAAATATCTCCTTTGTTATTCAAAATAGTTCTGAGATGGAGGTGCCATAGTTGTCATTATACTAACTTAGCAGATGAGGAAACTGAGGCTCAGAGAGGTTAAATGACATAAACATGGCTACTTGGATAGTCAGCTTTGTGGGCAGAATTTGAATCCAAGTCTTTTGACTCTGAATTCACCATTTTTTCCATATCATGCTGCCTAATGTAGCTAAAATATGTAAAAATCAGTCCAACATATTTTTCTTGCCATGAACAACAACTACTTTTTAACATGTAGAACTTAATATTTAAATTAGGTTGTCAAGAGGAAGCTTTCCATAATAACAAAATAAAGAGATAATTCATAAAAATTAATATAGATAATTTCCAGATCATTAAGTTGATGTGGAACACAATGTTTAACACAGTGTTATCTGATAATAATTATATACATGTACTTTCTGTTATGTCCTGATACATGCCACTTTATAGAACAGTTGCTTTTAAAAGCCTGTTTTTGAACTGAATGTCATTGAATTGTTTGAAGAGATCTCTAGAGCCATCTAATCCAATAGTTATAAAAATGAGAATCTCTACCTTATCCAACAAATGGTCCTCCAGATTTTGCTTGGAAATATGGGATGAGGGAAAACCTACTATCGTCTGAGGTAGTCTATTGAATATGTCTAATAGTTAAGATTTTTTTAAAACGTCAAGCTTAACTTCACCTCTTTGGAATTTCCCCCCCATACTGATTATTTTGCCCTTTGAGCAAAGCAAAATAAGGTGATTTTCAATGTGATAACATTTATGATTCTTCTTTTCTTCTGGATAACACTTCCTAGCAATAATAATAGCTAGGATTGATATAACACTTTAAGGTTTGCAAACACTTTACAAATTTCTCATTTTATTCATACAACAATCCTTTGAGGTAAATATTATTATCTCCATTTTATAGATGAAGAGACTGAGGCAGATGATAGCAATTAAGCGACTTGCCCAGGTTACACAGAGAGCAAGTGTCTGAAGCTAGACTTGATCCTACATTTTGTTTGCTCCATCTCTAGCATACTACATACAATGCCACTTAGCTGCCTTTATTTATTCTACCAGTTCCTTCAATTTGTGTTTGGCATGATCTTTAGCCGTGAGGCATGACCTTGAGGTCTTTTACCAACATGGTGGCCTTTCTCTGAATATTCTGCAGTTTATCAACTTCCTTTGTAAAATATGGCACCCATAATTGAACCAAGGACTTTAGAAATGATCTGATAAAGTCTAGGATTATCATTATTGGACTAGCATTCCTGAATACTATGCCTACCTTAATTAATTAATTAGTCGAGTTTGCAGTCTACTAAAACACTCAGATAATTTTCTGTGAACTCATTATGCAACCAATTTCATTTTTCCTTTATAATTTCTGTTTCCTCTTTCCATTGCCTGATCCACCATAACAGTTCAGGTTTTTAATTACTTCTTGTTAAGACTATCATAATTGTTTCCTAACCAGTCTCCCTCCTTGTCTCCTCCCTCTACCAATTAAATTTATAGAGATCGTGTTAACCTGTTATTCAAATTCTTTAATGTCTTCTTGTTGTCTACTGAATAATGTACAAATATTTCCTTATGCTTTACAAACCCTGTCCCTGTTCTTCATCCTCACATAATCTCTATTCCTTCTTCTCCTCATTTTTTTGCAGGCTATCTTCCTACACTGGTTATACTCTCCTCCCTTTTTTTGTCTCTATCCCTTGATGAACCAGTAAATCTCTACTGTCCTCTTGAATCCTTTTGGCCCCTCATCTTATCACTGATCATGCTTTGCCACAGACTAACCCTGGATTACTTCCACTGTTCCTCTATTTTCTTAGCTCATATTTACATATTGTTCTATACGAAACTGTAAAACTTTGATTGAATTCCACTGCAAAGTTATGTTATATTATCTAATATCGACTGGGTCTTCACTACACCAAGGCAAACATTCTATTTCTAATTGATTTGCCACACTACTAATTTATAGATTGACACATTCTTTGAATTATTGTCCCTGAAAACATATAAATTTTTGCCTCAAAACATGCTAGCATCCAAAGGGGATTCATTATAGCTGTGCTTGAAATGAGTTTTTCTAGGAAGAAATGTATGATGTACCACATGGAGAGAGAAAATTCATGCTTGCTATGTACTACTAGATCACCTAATCATGGACTGAGAAAAGAAGCCCTGAGCGTGAGCTTCCCCCATTCATTCCTCACCTGGAATCTTAGCACAAAGGGTCTGAACAATGTCTTTCTTCTAATCTCTGGTCCACAGTTAGCTTCACTTGGCACCTTCCAAAGTTCTGTACTGACCCTGGCATCAATTTTGGAGCCTTCCTGGAACACTTTTATGTCTTCAGTAAATGATATAATTAGGTAGGTGAATGTTTTTAATAATATGCCCTGTACTATGATTTCATGTTTTGCCATAGATTTTTATTTTGTTTTGTTTCTTACCAGTGAATAGGTGGAAACTCTTGGGAAAAAATTATCTCTTGGGGGTCTGATCTCTGTTGAAGGCATTTTTTAGGGAGAAGCTGAAGGGAGAATTGGTAAGACTCTCATAGGACACAATTTATTTTTAATGTAAATGGTTGTTCTGAAGTCTCTGTTCCCTAGTCAGGCATGCTAGTTGACTGGTTTGTATTTCTTGTGTACTATTCCTCCCTCCATCATATATACTCCTCATCAATTTGGGGTAGATTCTTTTGAAGGCATAACTAGGGAGACTAAAGTTGAGAAATATTTGGGGACATGTTTAGAATGATCTCAAGAGAATTATCGTTGAGAAATCATGTATTTTTGGGAATGATGAAGAGGTTTGGAGTACACTGGCGTTGTTGCCTTTTGATGAAATGTTTGCCACACACACTTTGATCTTCTAAAGATCCAATTTTGGTATAGAATTCCATTTTGTAGTCCAACACATGTCAATCTGCATTACTAATTTTAATACAATTCAAACTATAAATATCTGGATTTTCTTCACTTTTTACTCTGTTACTTTGATATTTTTATTTTTTGGCAGACCATGATTAGCTGAAGAGTTATTCTTTTTTGAGGTATTGAGTCTTTTAATCTCACTCAGATTGAAAGGACATTAGACACTCATGGTCAAGATCCCACTCTTGGTTAATGCAGAAGCTTCAACTTGCTCTATTTTTGACTTGGACTGGTTCTCTACTCCATAAGCAGTTGGATTGGCCTTTTGTTCCCCAGGGGTTCAGTATATAGATATTGATGTGAGAGAAATACACCCAAGTTTGTAGCAAGGCCTTGCTCCAAGAATGGGAGACTCAAACTCTGTTTAATCAAGAAATAAGAAAAGAATTTTATTTGAAGTAGAGGTTGTATAATATCCTAATAGCTGGAAGAATAGTCTGGGAGCTAATCAGGTAGCCATAGGGCTGATGGACAAGCCCAGGAGCTAGTAAATTAGCATTTTTGGAACTGATAGTTTGGAGTAGCAGCTTTTCTGCAGAGTGGCAACTTCCACTGAAGAGTGCAGCTTCCACTGTAGCGTGACAACTTCCACTGAGGAGTGGTGGTTTCCACAGCCTGTGGATGAGGGTTGGCATATTTATTGGGGTCTTGTAGCTTAGGATCTTCCTTTCCAAACTCAGGTGGAAGTATATTTTGGGCTTTGTTGCCAGAGGGAATAAGGGGCACACTCAAGATTGCGAGATTCTTCTGGAATGCCAGAGACCCCAATGTGCAGGTTCCATGTTCCTCCATTGTCTACCTTGTCATTATTTGTCAATGTGGGTGAGTTCTTGCTGCCCTTTTAGAGTGGTAACATAGGGTATGGGGAGAATATGGTATATTGGAGGACCACTATAGATAATTAATTATTTCTAAGAACACAAAGCAGATGCTTAGTATTAAATGTTACAGATTCAATACACAGAGTGAATAATTGAACAATCTGTAATTCATGCTTGACTAATGCTGAAACTACAGATTTTTGTAGTTGATATTTAACCAGTGCTAATTAGTGAAAAATGCAAGATTTCAGAGTATGAAAGTCTGGTTCCTATTACTACCCTTACTGACCACTGTTAGCTCACATCAACATCAGACTAGATTCTCTACATATTTTAGATATGAAATCTCTATCTGAGAAACTCTTTATAAATCTCTCCCAATTTGTTACTTTTCTTCTAATCTTGACTACATTTTTTATTTGTGCAAAACTGTTTTAACTTAATGTATTCAAAATTATTCATTTTACATCCCACAATTCTTTTTATCTCTTGTTTATGCATACAATCCTCTCCTATCCATAAAATTGATTGGTAATATGCTTCCAGTTCTTCTAATTTACTTATGATATCACCCTTTATGCCTAGGTCATGTATCCATTTTGATCTTATCTTGGTAAACAGTGCAAGGTAGTGTATGTTCTGTTCCACTGATCTACTTTTCTATTTCTTAGTTAATACCAGATAGTTTGGGTAATTAATACTTTATAATACTTTAAAAAATCTGGCATTGCTAGACTTCCTTTGCATTTCCTCCCCATTAATTCATTTGACATTTTTGACTTTTTTTCTTCCAAATGAATACTGTTATCATTTTTATAGCTCAATAAAATATATATTTCTTTGTAATTTAGTTGAGATGACATTAAATTAGTAGATTAGCTTAGGCAGGATTGTCATTTTAATTATATTGGCTCTATCCACCCATGAACAATTAATATTTCTTCAATTATTTAAATCTGACTTTATTTGTATAAAAGTGTTTTATGGCGGTCTCGTATCTAAGATATATAGAGAAAACTTTGTCAAATTTATAAGGAATGAGTCATTTTTCAATTTATAAATGGTCAAAAAATGTAAACAGCTTTGGGATGAATAAATAAAACTTTATATAACTATGTAAAATGCTTTAAATCATTATTAATTATCAGAGAAATGCAAATCAAAACAACTCTGAGATATCTCATATTTATCAGATTGGCTAAAATACTAAAATGACAAAATGACAAATGTTGGAGGGGATGTGGAAAAATAGGGGCACTAATACACTGTGGAATGGTGAATGGATCCAACCATCTTGAAGAGTAATCTGGAATTATACTCAATGACTTATAAAACTGCGTATACTTTTTGACTCAGTAATACCACTATTAGGTTTATTTCCAAAGGCAGTGATGGGCAAACTTTTTAAAGAGGGGGCCAAAGGAAAGGAAATGCTTATCTGTCAGTTTGTTTCTAAGGCAACTCTTTTGAAGTTTCATTGTATTGTATCCTACTCATTGTATTCATCAGATTAGGAATAATGTTGTGCAGCTGGATAGAACATTTCAGGCCCCCCCCCCCCCAATCTGGCCCGTGGACAGTAGTTTGCCCATCACTGTACTAAGGTAATCAGGGAAAAAGGAAAAGAACCTATATGTTCTAAAATATTTATAGCAGCTCTCTTTGTGGTGGCAAAATTCACAGTGAACACCTTATACCAGGATAAATTCAAAATGGGTAAAGGACTTAAATATAAAGAGAGGAATTATAAGTAAATTTGGTGAACATAGAATAGTATGCCTGTCAGATCTATGGGAAAGGAAAGAATTTAAGACCAATCAAGAGATAGGGAACATTACAAAATTTAAAATGAATAATAATTATATTAAATTAAAAAAGTTTTGTACAAACAAAACCAATGTAGCCAAAATTAGAAGGGAAGCAACAAAACGGGAAAAAAATTTATAACATAAATCTCTGACAAAAGTCTAATTTCTCAAATTTATAAGGGACTAGGTCAAATGTACAAGAAATCAAGCCATTCTCCAATTGGCAAATGGTCAAGGGACATGAATAGACAATTTTCAGATGAAGAAATCAAAACTATCAATAATCACATGAAAAAGTGTTCTAAATTCCTCCTGATTAGAGAAATGCAAATCAAAACAACTCTGAGGTACCACCTCACCCCCAGGAGATTGGCCAATATGACAGTAAAAGATAATAATAAATGTTGGAGTGAACGTGGCAAAATTGGGACACTAATACATTATATTACTGGTGGAGTTGTCAATTGATCCAACCATACTGGCAGGCAATTTGAAATTATGCCCAAAGGACTTTAAAAGAATGCCTGCCCTTGGATTCAGCAATACCACTACTAGGTTTGTATCCCAAAGAGATAATAAAAAAAGCTTGTACAAAAATATTCATAGTTGCACTCTTTGTGGTGGCAAAAAATTGGAAAATGAGGAGTTGCCCCTTTATTGGGGAATGGCTGAACAAATTGTGGTCTATGATGGTGATGTAATACTATTGTGCCATAAGGAAAGATGACCTGGAGGATTTCTACATGAACTGGAAGAACCTCCATGAACTGATGCAGAGTGAAATGAGCAGAAACAAGGGAACATTGTACACAGAAAGTGAAACATTGTGGAATGATCTAATGTAATGGACTTTAATACTAGTAGCAATGCAATGATCCAGGACATTCCTGAAAGACTTAAGAGAAAGAATTCTATCAACACTGAGAGAAAGAACTGTGGGAGTAGGAATACAGAAGAAAAAGATATGACTTATTTGTTTATATGGGTATATGTTTTGGTTTTAAAATATTGCTCTACTCCAAAAATGAATGATATGGAAATAGGTATCAAGTAGCTAACCTTTGTATAATCCAGTGGAATTGCTTGTCAGCTCTGGGAGGGAAGAGAGGAGGGAAAGAAAATGAATCATGTAAACATGGAAAAATATATATAAAAAAGAAAATTTGTAGTGACCAGTTGGAGCAGATATATGAAGTGGTCATGGTATTGAGGTTTAGCACCAATTTCTCATCCTCAATGAGTGTGGTACAGGTTCAGCATATGGAGAAAGTGAATGCTTAGTGAAATCTCAGTCACAGAATCTCTGTCCTTGGTGACTAAAGAAATTGCACTGTCAGAGAGCCATTATCCTTCATTTATTTTACTCTCTTTGCACTTGATTAATCCAAAGATTTGTTTCTTAGGAGTTTCTTTAATCTCTATAAGTGTGTAAAGCATCCAAGTCATGTTTAACTCCAGTGTTTACTGTGAAATTTCAGACCTCTCCTTGGTGGATTAAGTATCTTTACCATTTTCCCCTCTAGGGACCATCTTCTGTTATGCCCATGGGTCTTTCCATAGTCTTTTTGGATTGGCCCCAAGAGTTTGGCTTTAATGAAAAAGAAAGTTAAAAGAAGCCAGAACAAATATCAGATAGATTTCAAGAGACCTTTCCTCTGTGAAGAAATTGTATTCTTCTAAGAAGTCACCTCCAGTGTACCTGTATCTCTTTGATCTATATCTCTATCACAATGGTTGGCAACCTTTTTTGCGTGAGAGCCATAAACGCGTGTGGAGGATGGAGGTGGAAAGCGCTGGAATATGGGGCAGGGGCTGAAGGGCCCCCTGGGGCACATCCTGGGGCTCTACCCGGACTGGCAGGTGGGGAGGTGGAGCCAGATATGGGTCAGAGCCATATGTTGCCGACCCCTGTTCTATCACCATTATCATCTCTTTGTCTCATGTCTCTATATAGCTAATCTATGCCTAATACCTTGTCTAATATGTCTCATAGCTCTTACATAACACTCAATATATGTGATGTATCCTCCAAACTATTTTATAAATATTATTTCATTTTTAACTTTATAATAACTCTGGTAGGTAGGTGTTATGCTGCTCATTTTATAGTTGAGAAAAATGAGGCAAACTGAAGGTAAGCAATTTGTTTGGGATCACACAGCAAGGTAGTGTTTCAGGCTCAATTTGAGTTCAGGTCTTCTCTACTTTAGTAAGAGCACTCTATCCACTGTACTAACCTAGCTGCCATCTATATCATTTATATCCGTTATGTCTATATCAATACCCATAACTATGTTATCTGTATCATTTATACCTATATCTAAATCTATGACCATATCTCTATTTTCATTCTCTCTCTTCCTCCTCCCTCTAAATATGGAACTAGAATTTTAGTAGTACAGGAAATTCTCAGATGAGGAAAATCCTTACTAATAATAGCTACCATTTTTATAGCCTTTTAAGGTTTGTAAATCACTTAACAAATATCTCATTTATTCATCCAGCAACCTGGGAGATAGATGCTGTTGGCTCCAATCTTATAGATAAGGAAACTGAGACAGACAGAGGTTGAGTGAGTTGCCCTGGGTCACACCACAGGTGAGTGTCTGAGATCTGATTTCAATTCAAGCCTTTTTGTCTTCAGGTTCTATGCTCTATTGGACCACCTAGCTGTATATATAGTCTTTGAGAGGTGCCTAAAAGCACTAACGGTGAAAAGTGATCTGCCTAGGCCAGTGATGGGCGAACTTCAGTCTTAGTTTGACCATTACTGGCCTAGGGTAACAAATAGACTGTATCAGAGATTGGACTCAGATACTGATCATCTTTGTCCCAGAATACAGCAGGTGGTTAATAAATTCTTTTTTTCTATTTTTCTTCCTTATGCTATCCACTCTCTTAGTCTGTATCCCTGGGCCAGTGTTGCAATGAATAAAACATTTGACTCTAGCTCAGAAGATTTCTAAATAACAATAATAATGAAACAGAAAAAAATCATAACTCAAATGAATATTCTGTTTAACCATTTAGTTTGGTCAAATAGTAATTTTGTCCTTTGTATTTGAAGTCCAGTGGAAGATAATTTGAAACTGAGAAGATGAGAAAGGGAAGGAAGGAAAGAGAATAAGCATTTCTATTATACCCACTATGTGCTAGGTACTGTGCTAAGAGCTTTCAATTTTTAAAGAAATATTATCTCATTTGAGTCTCACAAAAATCTTTTGTGGTAGGTGCCATTATTTTTATTCCCATTTTATAGATGAGGAAACTAAGAAGATATTTAAGATGACCTTTTAATATCTAACTAGCTTTGCATTTTATTGTAAACTCCTTGAGGTCAGCGCAATAAAAAGCAGACATCACCTTGCTGACAAAGGTCTGTATAGTTAAATGTATGTTTTTTTTTTTTTTTGTGGGAGGCAAAGCCTGAGACCCCAATGAGCAAAACTTTGGGGACATGGAAGGTCTATCAAGCATACCTCTGGGCCATAGTGCAGCTCAAGTTTGCCATTATATCTCACTTTTTCATCCTGAGGCATGTATCCTCAAGCTCCCCCTCCTTCTCAAACCCCTGCACAATATGCTTCATACAAAATCACTGATGTATGCATTTATTTGGAACACTGAGTATAGGTTGTTTCACCTAATGATTTATCTTCCTATAGAAATCATTGTCTAAGACTCAAGGAGGTAAACAGATTGCATTATAACTACTTAAGACCACTCTCTAAATTATTACCATTATTGGATATAAGAAAAAGCTTGTGCAAAATCCCCAGCTTGCTTTCTCCCCCAATAAAAATAGATGTAATTTTCAATAAAGTTGCTTTTTGTTGCCATCAGCACCTTAGTCCTCCTGATTCTGCTTTCATTCTTCATACCCATTCTGACCCCACACTGTTGTAAAGCAGGATCTGCCAGTTGGTTCCTGTAGCTGACAAATGGCTCTCTAACGTGGGGCCTCCAGGAGGAGCATTGAGGAATTGCAGGCAAGCAAAACCTCAATCCCAATCAGTGGAGTCATTGTTGTTGCATGCAAAAAAAAAAAAAGTCAGATAAGAAGAACCCCCTTTCTTTATTGGCAGGGGAATTACAATTAACTAAGGGACAGGGAGGATTCATCAGGTGTAAAACATTGGAAAAGCTAGGGATTGTAAATATTTTCATAATATCAGAGGTATCTAGTCCAAAAGGACAAAATCCTTTCCTTACTCCCCCAGATGAAGTCCTTCCCCCTGAGCATGGTGTAGGGCTGGAAAGAGAAGTGGCTAGCTCCAACACCACCCCTCTGTCCAGCATGCCTGAACTCAGTGATATTTGCATGCTAAAGCAACAGAGAACTAAAGTATGGGAATCTAAGCTTAAAGAGTTAATGAGTAATTGTAGAAACTATTTCTCCAGCAAGTCATCCAAGAATTTATCATTCTTTTCTTGTTCCACTTCTTCTCCCTCCTGCTTATTCTAAACCCCTCAATCAGGAATTAGAACAATTGAAAACTTTTTAAATACAGAGCCTGAGATTAGTGGAATGCTCAAGCCAAAATAACAGATTTTCCTTTCCTTAAAGATTGGAGACTAGAGAAGTCAGAGTTTATTCTTTGATAATGAATTTGACTCAAAGTTAGAAAGTGTGTATGTTATTAGAGAAGTAAACTTAGGAAGCTTTCAGGCTCTGAATATAACATCGGAGTCTATGCAAATGCCTGTGACCATTAGAGCATGAAAAGAAGCAAGTTAGAACTGAGATTTGTCAAAGTCACTCTAACTCCTTGCAAAAATTAATCCTTTTTCTGATTAACTAGCTCCTGCAATATAAAAAGCCTATTTTTTCCTTTAAGTTAACCTAAGAAGCAAAAGAAAAGAATTCTTTTTTTTTAATTTTTTAGAAAAATTTTCCATGGTTCCATGATTCATGTTCTTACTCTCCCTGCCACCCCCCATGTAGCTGATGTGCATTTCCACTGGTTTTAACATGTGTCATTGATCAAGACCTATTTCCATATTATTGATAATTGCATTGGTGTGGCCTAAAGAGTCTATATCCCCAATCATGTCCGCATCAACCCATGTGTTCAAGCAGTTGTTTTTCTTCTGTGTTTCCACTCCTGTAGTTCTTCCTCTGAATGTGGGTAGGTTCCTTTCCATAAATCCCTCAGAATTGTCCTGGATCATAGCATTACTGCTAATACAGAAGTCCATTACTTTCAATTGTACCACAGTGTATCAGTCTCTGTGTACAATGTTCTTTTGGCTCTGCTCCTTTCACTCTGCATCATTTCCTGGAGGTCATTCAAGTTCACATGGAATTCCTCCAGTTTATTATTCCTTTGATCACAGTAGTATTCCATCACCAGCATATACCACAATTTGTTCAGCCATTCTCCAATTGAAGGGCCTAACCTCGTTTTCCAGTTTTTTGCCACCACAAAGAGCGGGGCTATAAATATTTTTGTACAAGTCTTTTTATCTATGATCTCTTTGGGGTACAAACCCAGCAGTGGCATGACTGGTTTAGTGCTAAAAGAAAAGAATTCTAAGTGAAACAGTTGTGCAGAATCTAATTCACAAGGAGAGAAGTAGTGAAAACAAAGGTTGTTAGTAACAAAACTAAGAAAATTCAAGTAATCATTTGTAGTACTAGGGGAGTGTTTAAGGAATGAAATGATCCCCTCTCCCTCCTTAGTGGAAAAAAAAGTATAAGAAATACCCAGGATGATAATTGTGATATGTCTGTGTTGTAAGACTATGTTCTATGTTGTCTGTCTGTGCACACTGGGAGGTTTTAATTTTTGGGAAAACAAGCCTCAGATAGAAGAGGTATCCCCCATTACCCACCCTCCCTTTCATTGTTTCAGAAAAATGGAGAAGACAAACCAGAGAATGTTTAGGAAAATCAAAAACAACATTTTTTGTGGATTTTTGAGTCTCCTAAACTTTGAGATAATTCAATTGATTTTTACTCTCTATTCCTATTTGAGGCAGAAGTAGGTAAATAGATGTGTCAGACATTTCTTTCTATTCCTTGCTGGCCATGGGGAGAGAAAGATAGAAATGATAAAGACAGGAAAGGGATAATTTGATCCCACAATTTGATTTGATTTTCACCTAGACTTAAATTTAAATATATATATATACATATATGTGCATATATATGTATATATATATATAAAATTTTGAAGAATTGCTAATGATTTGGATATCTATTATTGGTACAGTGTAATTTCATTCATTGTGATAATTGGTTATCAGCTAAAAATAAAAATTTTAGCTAAATTTAAGACAGTACAAAACTTATAGTGAGAGAATTGTTTATTCACATTAGGACTTACAATATATAATGTTTACAGAATTGAATGATTAGATTTACCAATATGCTTGTTAAACTGAATTTGAGAATTAACTGAATGTAATTAATAGCCAGCCTAATAGTGGAAAGGGAACTTTGACTTTACAGATTTAAGAGTTTAAATTTAGGTTTCATGCTAAATATGAGAGTTATAATAAAGTAATATAGTGATCTCCAATTTAAAAATATCATAGCTTAAGTCAAAATGACTTTTTGCAGTTTTTATTTACAAAGAGGAGGAAAGAGTAAAAGTGTAAATGTAAATAAAGAGACAGATTCCTAACAAGCCAATCAGTCTTTCTCTGGTGAAGTTCAGCTCAACCCTGGCAGGGGCGTCCCTAAGATCTTGTCTCCATGTGGATTTCCCAGTAATCCTCAGCCAGAAGTCCTGGTGGTGTCTCAGCCAGGATTCCACTAATGCAGCCTCTTCCAAAGCCAAGCTCAGCCACTCACCCAGCAGGCAGATGCAGGATCCAGGGAAAAAGTCTCCTTCAAGCCAGGAAAGGACTCTCCAGAACCAATCTCTCCAAACACTAGGAAGGGAATCTCTGGAACCTATCTATCCAAATGTCAGGAAGGGAATGAATGCTAGACCATGCTGATCTCTTCTTTTATGCTTTTTTTCCCCATATCTCTTCCTGTCACTTCCTGTCATTCCCCCTTCTTTACAAAAACCAATGGCAGTCTTTCAATTTGCCTACCACTGCCCAAGTGGGGGCAGGCAGTAGCCTTTGGAGATGTGAGCTTACTCTAGTAAGTGACTTGTGAACTCTCATACTTAATGGTAAGTAGGGGTACTTTAAGTTCTTGATTTGATTAGCTGAAAATAGACAAGGGGAGAATTAATCCTATCTTCACACAGAGGCAAAAAACTGTACTAGAACATAAGATCTGATATAAATGTAAAATCCATTTAGAAAAAGTTATACTATAATATGGAGAACTTTCTGTAGGACCTTAATTTTGGGTTTCAAATGAGATGTTATTTTAATGCACATATGGTCAATATTAGCAATAAGTGAGACTATAATGATATTAAGGAAGAATTTTGAATATTACAAAAATGAAATTTCTAAATAGCATTGTATTTTATTAGGATATGTGAATTGCTTTCAAAGTATCTGCAGTGTATAAGAAGGAATTCACTGTCTAAGGATTAACATGCATTTAAATACAATTTGTTAGAATGTGATTATGTGTAAAAACAAAGTACGCATGCAGTTATACTGTAAAGAAAATTTATTTTTCACCTGAATAAGGTTAAATGTACAAATGTGATATGCAAACTGTGTATAATATGTGAATAATGCAATTGACAAGAAAAATTTGGCCAGGCCAGAAATCAAATAGGACTTGGAACAAGACTATTGATTATATGCAATTAAGTGTAGTTACCTTTCCTCTGTCAGAAGGGTAAAGAGGAGAAGCCAGATGAGGTAGGAGAAATAGAGAAGTTGATAAGGAGTGAAAAAACTAGAGCAAAATAGATATGTAACAAATGTTACATCAGAACATTATTGGTAGAATTTAATAATCTATGTGGAAATATTTTGAGGTATCCATTTGAAAGTTCTGAAGTTTTAAATCAATATCCATTGAGAATAATTTAATATCAAGATGAAAACATGACTAGGATATGAGACCAAGATAAATCAGAAATAAGACACCATTTAGATAATATCGCTAAAGACTTAGAACTTCCTACAAACTTATTAACCCCTTCATCACAATAAATGGAAATTTAAAACCTAAGATGTTAGTTAGCAGCTTCATTAAATTTTGATCCAGTATAAAAGATAATATTGTAACCAAAGCCAAAAGTAAACAGATCTTTTAAAAATGGTATTTATATAAAAGAGAAATTTTGAAATAAACAATAACGATTGAATAAACTAAATGCCTATGTGGAAATATCAGAAATGAAAGATTATAAATTTATGGGAAAAATATAGGATGCATCTTTACATCAAATGTAAACTGTACAATAAGCATTTCCAATTTTTAAACAAGCAAAAAAGATTAGTAAACTATTTCAACAATGATTTTAGACCCCCGAGACTCTAACTAGTTTCCAATTAACATGTCACCAGTATAGATAACTACTTAAAAAAGAAATTAAATCTAAATTTTAGATTAAGGATTTGGATTTTTGACTAAATTGTGATTTAATGAGTGTTAACAAAACATATACTTTGTGTAAGCATGATTCTGCTAAAACAGAAAATGTGTATTTAAATGTTAACATGTTTAGAAGCAATTTGTTAGAATTTGACCACTTTTACTTGCAATGATAAATGATTTGTACTGTAAAAGTTTGAGGTAAATTGGTTATAGCAACGTACAAAACATATTATGTTATATATAAGGATGTTTGTTCTCTTTCAAGTCACTAACAAAGACAGAAAAATAATTCTTCCTAGAATAAACACTTAGAAACTAGGCAAATAGATTTGTAATAAGGTAGAAGTTAGAGTAGATACTTTTTTTACAAAATTGTAAGGTAGTGAGAAACCATCAGAAGAGTAGATAGGTAAAATAAAGACTTATTTGGATTATGGAAATTTTAAGAACAAAATTGGGTATTAAGAGTAATTTTCTAAGCTATAATTGATAAGACTTCTCATATAAGGCAAAAAGGCTTTTAAAAATCTCAGTTGAGGCTATGGTAAGCCTGAAATCCAATTATGGCTATACAAGATGCTTAAGAAAATTCAGAGGAGATGATCCCATCCTGAAACTGAGATAGGACCCTCCTGATTTATGTAAGGCTAATGGTCCCTGAGTAGAAGTTACAGTATGAGCCAATAACAATTTTGGCTTGTATACTCAAGCCACCTAGTCCTTTTGAGACAGGATGGCATCTTTTTTTTCTCCCTGCCATTTCGCCTTGTGACAAATCCCCATTATCGGTACAAACAGCAAATTCTAAGAGGATTAAAAGTTCTGACTTTCATTTCCCAAACAAAGTAAATTAGTAATTAAAGAATAGAGTTTGGCGACCCAGCCCCCAGCTCCTGTTTTCAAACTGTGACATTCTGGGGTTTGCAACTCAAACTTTCCTAACTAGAAAAGTCATAAATGTAGCACCACACAAGCTCTATGACCAAAGAAGAGTGAAAAGTTTGTTATGAATGTTTTGCAACTAAGAGAAACCAACTAAGCATTTTCCTCTTCTATCTATAGGAACAACTGGGAATTGAAGCTATCATTAATCAAAGTAATGTTAATGGAAATTAAACTCCCAGTAAAATTATTAATCCTTTTTCTTTCATTATTTATGGTACCTTTTAGCAAAATGTAGTTTCCTGATTATCCCTCTTAATTAGGTCCATTTTTCCTATTGCTTTGCTTGAGATTCTGATTGTTACGCCTCCCTTTTTTAGTTCAGATGAAGCATATTAGATTCTGCTCTAGCCCTTTATTTTAACTTTATGTTTTAAAAATTTTTTTTTATTTCAAATGTCTCTTGTAAACAGCACATTGTTGAATTCTAGTTTTTAAGCTATTCTGCTCTCTGCTTTCCTTTTATGGGTGAATTCATCCCATTCCTTTTCAGAGGTATGGTTACTAACTTTATATTTCCCTCTATCCCATTTTCTTCTGTTTCTTATTCTCCCTTTATCTTATCCATCCTCAAAAGCCTCTTTTGCTTCTAACCACTGACTTTCTTAATCTCTCCTCTCTTTTATCATGCCCTCATTTATTTTAACTCCTTCCCCTTCCATTTTCCTATTGAGTAAAGTTATATTTCTATACACTACTGAAAGTCTCCTTTGAATCAGTTCTGATGAGAGTGAGGTTCAAACATTGCCCACTCTACCCATTTATTCATTATTATAAAATCTTTTTATTTCACACTTATTTTATGTGAGAACATTTTCCTCATTCTGCTTCACCTTCTTGCTTTCTCCCACTGCACCCCTTTATCTCTCCCCTTCATTTTTTGGTTGATCATGCCAACACAATCAAATCATATCCATCCCCTTTGTCTATGTAAATTCTTTTTAACTGCTGTAATAATGATAAAATTCTTAGGAGTTACATGTATCATATTCCCATGTAGGAATGTTGGCAATTTAGCTTTATTAGAATCTTTATATATTTACTCCCATATTTACCATTTTATGCTTCTTTTGAGTCTTGTGTTTAAATGTTAAATTTTCTATTCAGTTCTAGTCTTTCGTCAGGAATGCTTGTAAGACCTCTATTTCATTAAATATTCATTTTCTTCCACTGAAGAATTATATTCAGTTTACTGGGGCTATGTTTTTGGTTGTATTCCTAGCTTTTTTCCCTTCTGGAATATCATATGCTCAAATCTCAAGTCTTTTAGTATGGAAGCCTCTAAATCTTTTGTGACTTACTATGCCAAAACAATATTTGAAATCTTACTTCCTGACTATTTGAAGTATCTTTTCTTTGACCTGGGAGCTATGGAATTTGACTATAACATTTCTGTGAGCTTTTATTTTGGGATCTTTCAGGAAGTGATTGGTGGATTCTTTCAATGTCTATTTTACCACATGGATCTAAGATATTTAAGTAATTTTCCATGATGATGTCTTGAAACATGTCTAGGCTCTTTCTTTGATCATGGCTCTCATCTAGTCCAAGAATTCTTAAGGTCTCCCTGATCTATTTCCTAGTTCAGTTGTTTTCCTGATGTGCTATTTCACATATTCTTTTATTTTTTTCATTCTTTGGACTTTCTTTTATTTCTTGATGTCTTCTGGTGTCATTAGCTTCCACTTGCCCAATTCTAATTTTAAGGAATTATTTTCTTCAGTGATATTTTGTTCCTTTCTTTCCATATGACCAGATCTGTTTTTCTTTTTCTCTTAAAAATTTACTCTCTTAGTAACAACTTTAAGTCAGAAGGGCAGGGGCCAGGCAAATGGGATTAAGTGACTTACTTAGGGTCACAAGACCAGATTTAGACCCAAGTATTCCCAATTCCATGCCTGGTGCTCTATCCACTATGACACCTGCCTACCTCTCTAGTTCTGTTTTTCAAGGAGTTATTTTCTTCAGTGAATTTTTGTACTTCATTTTCCAATTGATCTATTCTGCTTTTAAAGTAATTCTTTTATTCAGTCTTTCTTTGTGGCTCTTTTCCTATGCTGTTAATTTTATTTTCATAATTTTCTTGAATTTCTCTCATTTCTTTCCCCAATCTTTCCTCTATTCTTCTTATTGCTTTCTTCAATTTTTCCAGAAATTCTTCTTGAGTTCAGTTAGCATCTTTCTTTGAGATTTTGTTCATAGCTTGTCACATTGTTGTCTTCTTCTGAGTTTATGTCTTGGTCTTCTCTAACATTGTAGTAACTTTACATATTCAAGTTTCATTTTGTTGTTTGCTCATTTTCCAGACTATTTCTTGACTTTGAACTTTACATTAAAGTTGGGCTGCTGCTTTTGGAGCTAGTTTTGTGGTTCTTCAAGTTTTTGGTGCTTTCAAAGTGTTATAAATAATGCTTTTTACCATTCTGGGCTGTGGTGAAGACTAAATGAGAGAATGTTTGTAAAGGGGTTAGCACAGTGTCAGACAATATAAATGTTAGCTATTATTATTATTGTTATTGATTTTTAGGGACCTAACTATCTTTCAGATCTTTCAAAATAAGGCAATTTAGGCTGTCCCTGACTATTTCTACAGGGCAATATTTCTGGAAATGAGTAAAGGACTTGTAAATAGGAGATCTTTCCTTTCTCTGAAGAAGGGAATTAAGGTCTTTGTAAAATACCTGGATTCTCAGGAGAACATTGTATACAGAGACTGATACACTTGGTACAATTGAACATAACAGACTTCTCTACTAGCAGCAATGCAAGGATCCAGAGTAAGGTTGAAGGACTTATGAAAAAGAAAACTAGCCACATTCAGAGGAAGAACTGTGGGAGGAGAAATATAGAATAAAAACAACTGCATGAACACATGGGCCAATGGGGATATTATTGAGGGTATAGACACTAAATGATAACTCTAGTCCAACTATCAATAATATGGAATTAGGTCTTGATCAATGATACATGTAAAACCCAGTGGAACTGCACGTCAGCTAAGGGGGGTTAGGGAGGGTTTGGGGGAGAGGGAAAGAACATGAAATATGTAACTATGGGAAAATATTCAAAATAAAAACTTAAAAAAAAGAAAAAATAAAAAAAACACCTGGATTCTCTAAATATATCTCTTTTGACTCCCTCCTTGGAAACTCTGCTTTGGAACTCTGGCAAATACCTTTCTGAAAATGCTATTACAACTCCCTTAACCTAGATGCCTGACACATTTATTTTCTAATCACATATATGCAGAATGAGATCTTTTATACTACCTTTCCCACTTGAATATTTGTTACAATATCCAGTGGCTTGTTATCATTGATATTACTTATGCCTTTCATATTTCTATTATCCTTTCTTCACCACACTCAAAGTTTTGATTCTTTGTAAACTGGTATTTTGGGATTCATAATCAGATAGCATTACTAGAAGAAAACTGTTACATTTTTTTTGGTCAGTATTCTAGGAACAGCTGGCAATTATGGACTTCATATAGGAGGGAAGGAAGAATATAAGCATTTATATAGCTCCAATTCTGTTCTAGGCACTGTGCTAAGGACTTTACTAATATTATCTCATCTGATAAAACAACTCTGTGAAATTAGATGCTTTTATTATTACCATTTTACTACTGAGGAGATTGAGGCAGGCAGAAGTTAGGTAACTTAGGGTCACCAAACTAAGAGAGTCAGTCTGAATTTGAACTCGTTTTTCTAATTTCAGACTCTGAACTCTATCCAATGTGCCGCTTAGCTGTGGAGTATAAGATGGCTATTGGGCATCAATTGTTCCTACCATGCACAGGAGTCACTATATACCTGGGGAGTTTGACTCAATATAATGAAGCATTATCTTGTAGTCTTTCCTTTCCTTTCCTTTCCTTTCCTTTCCTTTCCTTTCCTTTCCTTTCCTTTCCTTTCCTTTCCTTTCCTTTCCTTTCCTTTCCTTTCCTTTCCTTTCCTTTCCTTTTTTCTTTTTTTTCCCTTTTCTCATTTTTTCAATAAAGCAATTTCCATTCATATTAAAAAATGCTTACCTTTTCCTTAGAATTTATACTAAGAATCAGTTCCAAGTAGTAAGGACTAGGCAACTGGGATTAAGTGACTGGCCTAGGGGGTCACAAAACTAGGAAGTATCTGAGGTCAGATTTGAACCCCAAACTTCTTATCTCCAGACTTGATGCTCTATCTACTAAGTCACTCACCTGCCCCTCCCATTTAAATTTAAAATCTTTAAAAATTATTGATGAACTCATATCTCCCTGGTAGTCAGAAAGATCCAGAGGAAGCCTTCATTATAGTTGCTAATTCCTTTATTGAGACTGTGGAAGGATGAGATAAAAAAACCTTACAAAAGTTGAAAAGGCATAGGTGGGGTTGCATTCTGCAGTGGTAGAGGAATTATGAGATCTCAGATCTTTCAAAATATTGAAGAAGAGCCAAAGAGTAATATAATAGTTTATTCTCTCAATAATTCTCATGGACTTTGGCTAATTTTTAATCCTCCTAGGACTTTCCTCAGGGCATTTTTCATATCTTTGTTGCGTAGACTGTAGATCAGGGGGTTTAAGAGTGGAGTTACTACTGAGTACACCAGTGTGACAATCTTCTGCATTCCAGCTGGATTCCCAGATGTTGGGCTTACATACATCACCATCAGAGTGCCATAGAACAGAGACACAACCATCAGATGGGATCCACATGTGGAGAAGGCTTTACGTCGGCCAGCACCAGAGGGAACACGAAGTACAGCTCTGAGGACCAGGGTGTAAGATCCAAGGATGGAGAGAAAGGGTCCGAAGATAATCATGGAGTTGAAAGTATAGCAGATGAGTTTAATAACAGGAGCAGGGACACAAATAAGTGCAAATAATGGGCCTGGGTCACAGACAAAGTGATCAATGATGTTAGGCCCACAGAAGGGCAGCTGAGATATGAGAATGATGGGAATTGGGTAACAAAGGAATCCACTCACCCAGCAGGCAGATATCAGATTGGCGCAGAACCTCCCTGTCATGATGGTGGGGTAGTGTAGAGGTCGGCAGATGGCTAGGTATCGATCATATGCCATGATTGATAGGAAGAAACACTCAGTAGTACCCAGGGAGAAAAAGAAGTAGAACTGGCAGAAGCAACCAGAGAAGGAAATAGTCTTGGTCTCTGACAGAAAGTTGACTAACATGTTGGGAACCGTAGAAGAAACATACCATATTTCAAGGAAAGCAAAGTTTCCCAGGAGGATGTACATGGGTGTGTGGAGCTGCTTGTCCCATTTCACTGCACAGACAATGGCTCCATTACCCAACAAAGTCAGGATGTACACCACTAATATTAAGAAAAAGAGGAGATTTTGCATTTCCCTATGACCAGGAAAACCCAGGAGGACAAACTCAGTCACTGTATATCTGATTGACCTGTTGGGCTCCAAAGCTGTGGAAAAGACATAGGAAAATAGACAAACTATCCTATTTCCAAGTAAGCATCCAAAGGAGAAAGTTTAATTTTCATGGGGAAACACACAGGTCCATTCTGAAACTAGTTGTCCTGTCCTTAGCTCATATGAGACATTCCCTAGTAGGGGGAATCATTTCCAGGTTGAACAGTTTTCTGCTAAATCTAAAGGCAAAGAGACATTACACATTTTTTCCTGAATGGTGCTGTTTGTGCCTGGATTCTGGGGGGGGAACACATGTAAAACCTCCTGGCTGTTTTTCCATTACGGTAGGTGCAGCAGCAGAACATATTTAGCGGTGCACATAGAAGGACATACATACAGGAACCAAAGACCATCAAAGTTCATAGAACCATTTATTTATGGGTTGAAGGGAGCTTCAAAGTCATCTAGTGCAATGACTTCATTTTTTAACTAAGTAAACTGTGGCTGGGAGGGTATTAAGTGACTTGACCCTACCTTAGATGAGGCAGTAAATAGCTTAAACAGTATTCAAATCCAGTACTCTTTCCATGGTCTTGCTGTCTCAAGAGTCCTGTCTATTTTTTTGGGAAATAATCTATGCTCATAATCTATTATTATTACTAATTTTTTATTATTAATAATCTATTAGTTGAGGCTAGTCTCAGTAATACTAATTCTTTTATTACTACTTTTGCTATTTAAGTATCCTGGCTGAATGAAACTTCAGCACAGAAGAAAATACTTGTGTCCTTATCTAGTGAAACAACTCTATCTGCTATCATTAGTTTGATACAGACTCATTTCAAATGATCTTTTTCTCTAGATCTTAATAAGATTTGTTCTTTAATGCCAATGTCCATCACTTCTTGGCCTCTTGGCTAAGATAAAGTTTTTAATACTAATGTGCATCATAAAGAGATAAAAATGTGTCAGTTTTCTACTTGGTTGTAAGACAGATCTTGAAGTTGAAATCACAGTGATTTTTATGTTTGTTAATATTTGTAACCCATGTTATCTACAAACAACACCTTCACTAGCACTGTCTTGGATTGTAAAGGAAGAACATAAATATTATCACCTTCAGATGAACAGATGTATGATATTTTATTAAAACTAAACCTTGCTGCAACTCCTATTAGTTATTAAAACTAATTACATTTTAAAAATGTTTTAATATTTCTTAAGATCAATTCATTCTTATTTTACTTGAATCATAACAACAATAATAGCCTTAATAATAAGAGAAATAAGATTTTTTGGCTAATTCCAAAAAACAGATTACATTTGTCTATGCTGAAAACATATATACTTCAGAGTCTACATGAATGTGCTCAATATTCACTTACCAAACTGTGTACAAAGCACTCTAGCTTTGAGGAAGATATATAAGTTAGTTAAGACTTGGTATGTGTCTCCATGAAGGTCACAAAAATAGAAATTACCAGATCTTTAAGGGTGAGGAATATAGTATCAAGATTTCCAAAAAGATTTTCATTAAAAAATGCAAAGAAAATTCATAACCCAAGGAACAAAGTATATGCTAACAACAAAAATATAAAATGATAGATTTAAAGTGGTGAATGTATCAGAATCACAGATTTGAGGGTTGGAAGGGACCTCAGTCTCCATCTAGTCCTGTGCTGGTGAACCTATGGCACATGTGCCAAGGGGATTGCTCCTTTCTCCATTTCCACTCCTGCCTAAGGACCTTTCTTATATCACTAGCCCCTTTGCTCAAATGGGAGTGCTTCCTCCCTCCTCTGTCTGGATAAAGGTTGGGGCTCACATGCCATATGAGGGTTGCACTTTGGGCATTCATTCTCTAAAATGTTCACCATCACTGATCTAGTGTAACTCATACATAAAAATTCCACTATGACCTACCTAGTGATCAGCCAGACTCTGTTTTAAGAACTCCAGTGGGGGAAAAGGAAAACTGTTGGACTCAGAGGAAATGACTGCTATTTCAGATAATTTATATTCTGAAATTAATTTATTTTAATCTGTTTTAAAAGCAAGTTTAGTTGTGTTTGGTATTTATTATAGTTTAAAACAAAGCAACAAAGCATTCCAAAGTTTATAGTAAGCCAGGGATAAAATAACATTGTTTTACGTAACATAGTTGCTTACCAAAATTCCTCCTTATGTTCTCCATGAAGTCTGTGGAAAGGAAGGGTTTATGGTTCTGTACTTGTTTCAGTCTGAAAGAAACACAGAAGAATATTTTCAAGACAAGGCTATATTTTGGAAATAATTTTAAACATTAGACTTTTTATGATGAAAAGAGTACTTTTGCTCTCTTGATATGATTTTCATGGCAGTGAATAGCTTTAACTCAAATCTTCCCAGCTTCTAGAGGAGATATCCTGTTTAAATAGGCTGTATAATGTTAGTGAAATGAGTATTGAATTTGAGAGTCAGATGACATGGGTCCAAGTCAGTTTTCTCATCTTTAAAATGGGGATAAAAATATTTATGCTACACTACTTCCTAGAGTTGTTAGGGAAATGCTTTGTAAACCATGATTTATTATATGAATGTGAAGTTTTATTAGTGGAGTTTCACTAGCAAATTCTAATTTCCAGAAATGTCATATAATTATATTAGAAATTAGACATTTTAAATTAGGCATTTAATAATAATAATAAATTTGACATTTAATAAAGTATAAAATAAAAATGTAGAAAAAAGGATTTTTGATACTTTCAAGATAGGAATCTGATATAAAACAAACAAACAAACAAATAAAACTTCTATGCTTGGAATCAAAAGATCCAGCTGCCAGTCTCAACTCCAACAACTAGTTTTTTTGATTCTCAGTAAGTAATTTAATCTCCAAGTCAGTTTCCTTAACTGTCTATTGGAGATATACTAGTTACCTGTTTTAGAAGGTCCTTCAGAGAATCAAGTAAGATGTGAAAGCATATTTTAAAGAAATTCCACTTTTCTATCCCTCATCTTTTCTACCTCATTTGTCGAAGGAACTGAGATATTTCTTTAAGTACCACATCTAGCTTCTGGGGGCTCTGTTAACTTTCCCCGGTTATGTTAATTTGAGTGTGAACAAGTTCTTTTCTCCAATTAGATCAGCCAAACCAGGGTAAAAAACTTTTCAAGTGAACTTTCGTAGGAAATGAATAAAATGTAAGCTACCCTGGTAAAATATAAGTTTTTTGAGAACAGAAACTATTTAATTTTTTGTCATTTGTAGTGGAGTTTGAGGTCAATGAGGCTTTTACTTAAAGTGTCTACTATATCCTAGGCACTGTGCTAAGGGGTGGAGGATACAAAGAAATGCAAAAAAAATTTCTTGTTCTCAAGGAGCTCCTAGTTTAACAGGAGGGGACAACATAGAACTAGCTGTGGACAAACAAGATATGTACAGGAAAAATTGTTTGTAATCTCAGAGAGAAGGCACCAAGATTAAGGAAGATGGAGAAAAACTTCTTGAAGAAAGTAGGACTTTATCTGAAACTTAAAGGAAGCCAGAGAAGCCAGGAAGTAGAGATGAGTACAAGTCCATATCTCTACTGGGTGACCACTAATGGCCAATTCAATCTCTACTATATGTTTTTAGTCAAGATCCTAGTAGGCAATTAAAGCCTGTTGCATTAAATTGAATTTAATTATCTAAATATGGAAACACATGAATTTCTAGAACAAAGATTTCGACTTGCTGGCTTATCTTATGGGATCCTTAGCTCCTGTTCCTTATCTGGGGACCCTATCCCCAATCCTCCTTTTTAAAGTTTGACTGTTAACCGTTCTCCCTCCCTCCTTTGGCTCTTCTCTATTCTGGGAGGTGTGTGTGTGTGTGTGTGTGTGTGTGTGTGTGTGTGTGTGTGTATTTCAGCAAGACCATCAACATATCAAACAAGTTTGACATTATATATGATTTTTCCTACCCTTAGTTCCCCATCTTTGCAAAGGTATCTGTGTGTTTATGTGTAGTGACTGATGAAGACAATTAATGAGTTAATAAATCATTTCCAGGTGGATAAAGAAACCTTTTCCAGGACTGTATTTGAATAAGTATGCTCAGAATGTATTGTGACACCCTGCCTATTCTCCCAGGAAAGGGTAAAAAAAAACTCCTCCCCCAAGAGCCTTATATGGTGTAAACATTATTACTTACTACAGTCACAGGACTATTATTGATGGAACCAGGAAGAGAAACTGAGACTTCTTACCCAAAACTGGAGCTCATAAATCTGAGTGTCTTATTCTCTGACCTGGTTATATGATAGAATCATAGAATCACAGAAAATTAGAATTAGAAAATACTTTAGATACTTGAATTAAATGAAACACTGACAATCTCAAGCCTATGTGAATTTTATTAGCAAGCAATGAAAAAAAAAACCATTACCTTCTGTCTTAGAATTAATACTGTATATTAGTTTCAAGGCAGAAGAGTGGTAAGGGCCAGGAAATGGGAGTCAAGTGACTTGCCCAGAGTCACACAGGTAGGAAGTATCTGAAGTCAAATTTGAACCCAGGACCTCTTATCTCTATGCTTCGCTCTCAATCCACTGAGCCACCAATCTTCCCGCAAGCAAATTTCATTGTATCTGGCTCATCTATTGTAAAGGTACAAATAAATAGAGGAGAGTAGAAAAATGAATGTAGGAAATTAATTTCTGGATTCTAGCAGCTGGTCTCACCATATATGAATTGAAGGGCTCCAATCTTTCCCATTTCCTTGATAGGAATAGATAAGTGCTTAAAGGAACATGCACCCTTTTTAGACTTTTCAGAGGAAAGCTTCGTTTGCTTCTTGGATCAGTGGATCTCTGCTGTGAGGATGATTAGTGAAAAATTCCTTTGGTCTCTCCAGATGAACTTGCTTGCTACTGGAAAAGGTGAAACAAGGGCAATAAGGAAGTAAGATGGTAAGAAGGTGCTCTTGAAGAGGCATTGATGAAAACTACCCTCTATAAATTATTATTTGATGATATTTGTATATGAGAAACAAAGAATGCTACTGTATCCACTCTATGAATTCTATGAATAGAGTGAATATTCACTCTATGAATAGAGTACCAACTCTATCACTTATTGAATCTGTGGACATGAATTCATGAGATTAAATGCATAACATTCAGACATTGTCACCTAACCATTAGGAATGACTGTCTTTCTTAGCACCTGTGCATCTTAATTGCAGATTCACTGTTCTGAGTCCTCCTGGGGTATCTTAGTTCCTAGACAGAAGAGAACCTCTGGATTCTTTAGTTCTCTCTAGAAGAACAAAGAATGAACAATTTTAACAAAGAATAGACATCCTCAATGTCCATCAGTAGCAAGTACGTAAAAGCAGTCATTATATTGGCTACAATACAAATTTTTCTCTTATAATTATAGTGTCATTAAAAAATAACTAATATTTACATGGTGCTTTAAGGATTGCAAAGTAGCTTACAAAATTATCCCATTTTATCCTCATGACAACCATGGGAGGTAGGTGTTATTACTATTCTTCCCACTAACAGATGGGAGCAAATGGGAAGAGACAGAGAAGTTAAGTGGCTTGCCCTGAGTCAAGGGTCTGAGGCTAGATTTGAATTCTTGGACTTTCTTACCCCAAGTCTAACATTCTATCCAGTCTGATACCATGCTTCTGGTTCACTTGGGTGAAATGATCATAGGATCATAAATTTAGAATTGTAAAGGACCTCTGTGGCCATCTAATCCAAACCACTTATTTTACAGATGAGGAACTGTAAAGCTCAGGGAAGTTGTGCGATTTTCTCAGGGTCATGCAGGTGTTAAGTGACAGAGTCAGGGTTTAGGCAAAGAGGGATGAGTTATAAGGAGCTCTTTTTCAAGCATCCTAACCTGGAAATGGTTTCATGGATGGAGGGGAAAGAGGTGGGGGGGGGGAATGAAAACTCAAAAAGTATTTGTATTTCAGTTGACATTTTCCATACCTGATGATTCTGGGGATCTGTTCTCTTGTAGTAACTGTGTGCATCTGATCCAATTTATGTTTCCTATCAGTAAACATAATTAAGTCCCAGGTTCCTCCTTAATGAAGATCCATAGCTCCCCAATTTCTGTTATTTAATGTCTTGCCCCTAGATTTCACAATATGTAGGATGGTTTCCCACTGGGGTTTGACTAATGAGACACAGGGGTCAAAGTTAATATTTGCTAAATCTCAGGAAGTCTTTCCTCTGGGTGGGGATAATTTTTTACTGAGGAAATGCTTCTTCTCTGCAGGGAATTAAATATGTATTCTTTATTCATGATATATTCCTATTTCCTCTTCCTTTCTAATTATAGACTGACCTTATATAGCTGTTATCATTCAGTTGGCAATTTTGATTTGAAAAATTTCCCCAAATATAATGGATAGCAGCCCTTTTTAATTTATTTCATTCAGTTTAACCTTGGGTGAATATTTGTCCTTTCCAATTAGCAGTGGAATAGTAAATAGGGTAATACACTGGGAGCCAGAAAGATCTATTTTTTAATCTTGCCAGTGATATTTGGCTTGATTTATGACTATGGGAAAGTACATAGTCCCAAAATATCAATAAACACTCACTAAGCATTTACCATGCATTGAATTTAATAGAGAAGTAGGTAATGGGAGAGTCCTATTTCAGAGGATGAATGGGCAGTGTGTGCTCTGCTTGATGATAAACCATGTGGGAAGGTTTGGTGAATCTACTTCTGGAATTGCAAGATTTTCTGTGAGTCTTTTGATTGGCTCATGAGTCAACAAAGAGGGTATTCAAAAGACCCCTGAGGGGTTATTAAGGGTCCCTTTTTCATTTTCTTCAGTGAGAAGGATGAACAGATATTAGACCTCAAACTGGGGAACCTGGAACCAGAATGAAGCCCTTGGGTTTCTGAAAGAGAGGCAGGATCAGGGCCAGCATTCTCTCACTTCCCACCTAGGAGTTATGCTAAATTCTGGGGAATACAAAAAGGCAAAAAAACATTCTGAAACACTCTGTTCAAATAGGGTCACATTATATCTATCTATCTATCTATCTATCTATCTATCTATCTATCTATCTATCTATCTATCTATCTATCTATCTATCTATCTATCTGTCTAATCAATATATGTACATGTGTATGCATTTTTTTATACAAAGTGTCCCCAAAGTCTTTGTGCAGCCTTTGGGCAAGGATGGAACAGTTACAAGAGCTCTTTCTCAAGTATCCTAACCTGGAAGTGGTTTCATGGATGGAGGGGAAAAAGAGGGAACAGAACCTCAAAAAATTGGGTTTCAGTCAACCTTTTCCATACCTGACAATTCTGAAACCTATTATCTTATTGATTAAGATTTTTAAGTTTTAAAGATTAAACTAGGACTTTTGGGATATCCTATATAGTTTGTGTGTGTGTGTGTAAAATGTATCTTGTGTATACTGATACATATGTATATGTATTGACATATGTCTATATGTGTAATAGTAGATAACATATACATGTCATATATAACATGTGTGACTTTTGGTTGAATGTTCAGTAGTACAACTCCTCATAATCCTATTTGGGGCTTTTCTGGCAAAGATACTGAAGTGGGTTGCCATTCTGTGCCTAGCTCATTTTATGGATGAAGAACTGATGGAATCATGGTTAAGTGAGTTGCCTAGTGACACACAGCTAGTAAGTGTCTCAGGCTAGATTTGAATTCATGTAGATTCCATCCATCCATCCATCCATCCATCCATCCATCCATCCATCCATCCATCTATCCACACATCCATCCATCCGTCCGTCCGTCTGTCTGTCTGTCTGTCTGTCTGTCTGTCTTATATAAGCACTAAAGATGTACAGTGTTCTGATCCACAAGTTAAATGAGAATGGGCTGAATTTCACGTTATATTATGGGATGCTTTTAACCATTCTAAGCTATTCCCTGACCCAAACATCTACCATTCTTTAAATCAATAATCTTCAGTATATATATAGTATCTGTTTTGAAATTAGGGAACAATAGAATCAAATTCAATAGCTACTATCATGATATAGACTACTGATTAACTCAACATTTCTATTCTTATTCCAATAATTAAAAAATTATGTCTATTGCTGATCATATTAGGACCAGATGATGCATTCAAATAGAGGAAAAGTGATTAGATAGTATTTTTTTTGGAAAAAACCCTGAGGTTTTAGTATCTGCAAGCTCTTTATTAATGAGATCTGAGATTCTATTGGAAAAGAAGGCAATGGGATCCTTGGCAGAATTAGGAGAGCCATAGCATCAAGGAAAAAGGAGGTGATAATTCTCCTCTTCTCTGCCCTGGGCACCAGAATGGTAAAAGACCTTGAGACCATGTAATATGATGATGATGAGTTGAAGAAACTGGGTATGTTTCATCTGGAAAAGAGAAGTCTTGATAGCTGTCTTTAAACACTTGAAGGGATGTCAGCTGGAACAGAGATGCCTTGGGAGGTAGTGGTTTCTCTGTCATTGAAGTCTAAAGCTCCATGAACACTTAGGAGAAATTGGACTTGATGGTTACTGAGGTCCCTTTCAACTCTAACATTTTGTGTTTCTGTGAGATATCAGTTGATTCCATCAACATACTACATTGTAATTATTGATTCCTTGAACTTCCAAAAGCTTGTTGTCCTTTGCTTCTCCTCTGCCATGCATCATGATGATGAATGAAGAGCCATTAATGAGGACAGTTACATACTCAAAAGATTAGCTCCAGAATGGAATTGTCTGAGCACAATATATTAATTTTCTTATGACTGATACAGAGTAGCTATGTTTTCTGTATGGCAAATGAGTCACTCATTTCTGGATGCCTGTCAGCATTGCTGGTTTACCTGTTCTTGGCTTTGTGATGGCTCTTGGTCTTCTTGGGTAGCAGCATGCCTTAGATGTTGGGCATGAGTGTTGATGGGTGGGTGAGGGCCAGCACTCCAATCATAACTAATGTAAAGAGAACTAGGACTGAGGACTCCTTGCAAAGATATAGGTACACTTTTCTATCATTTCCTTTGCATTGAGATGATGGCTTGGTTGTGTGAAAAGTTAAATTCTGATGTTCTTTCTAGGCCACTTAACAGCCTGGTGCCAGACTAGACTTTTATGTGTGAAAAATCAGTTAATGTGGCTATTTTTTCCTAGAGGTAGAGGTTCTCTGTCCCACTGTGATTTTATTAGCCTGTCATCTTACAAATGACATGTGGGCAATTGCACTGTATGATGTGAGTTTTCATGCTCAAGTTTATACCTGTTTTAGAATTAAATAATTTCAGGCTGGACATCACCATAGGGATTCTATAGCCCAGATGTCATCTTTTAATCAGAAAAACTCTGCAATGTGATGCATGACATTATGTGGTGGTGCATGAAACAAATATGTCATTGAGTGATGTAAATGTGTCATCGAATGCCATTGGTGGCAGATGGCATACTCCCACATCACCACATGATGCAGACATGCTGCTGTGTGTCGTTGCATGGAAAATATGTCATTGTGGGACACAGGCATGTCATTGCATGACACATGTATAATTAAGTGTCATTGCATGGAAAGACATGTCATTGCATGAATAGGAAGCACCACAGCCTGTAAAGCACCACCACCTGTGAAATATGTTTGGAGGTCTGCCAGGGCAGTGATCTACCAAGGGGTAGGTCTCTTTCTTCCACTTTCAATTTCACTTTTTTTACTATTTGTGTGTGTCTGTGTGTTCGTGTGCATGCATCTGCATGTGCATGTGTGTGTCTATAGTGGGAAACCTCCAGAGCATCAAGCCAAGGGGCAGGAGAAGCTGGAAAAGAGAGCACACAGAAGTGAGTTCAGCATATCTGCGATTTCGGCTTTGCAGCTTAGGTCTTGGAATGCATCTCCTGGGGACATGACTCTACTTTTATTGTCTCTTAAATGACAGTGAGATGGCTCAGCATAGTAGAATGCTGGGCCTAAAGTCATGAAGATCTGAGTTCAAATCTAGCCTCAGACACCAGATTTGTGAATCTAGACAAGTTATTAACCTTTGCCTGTGTTACTTTCATTAACTATAAAATGGGGATAATAATAGTATTTACTTCACTGAGTTGAGATGGTCAAATGAAATAATATTTGTAGTGTCTGGTACATAATAAGTGCATCATTAGTGCTTCTTCTCTTTTCCTTCTCATCCTACTGTTGAAAGTTAGTAGACTTATGAAAAACAGTTTGTTTTCCCTTCCACACCTCTGGTACTACTCCAGACTTAGAAGCTGACTGGAGTTCACTATCTAGCCCTGAAGTCTGTGTGGCTGAAGTCAGATAGTTTGTGTCTCCAACCACTGCACAGACTTCATTGATGTTGTTACTAAGCTCACTAGCTACTGGAGATGACACCTGCCCTCTCTTCCTTCCCCAAACTTCTGGTTTGAATTCTTCAGCTAAGGGGTTGAGAAGGGTAGGTGTAGAATTTTCTGAGTAGCTGCTAGCACCCTGTAACTCAGTGGGCTGCACTTTTAAAGTCAAGCCTCTGTCAACATTCCAATTTGATTGCTCCCTAACCTCATTCTAAGACTTTGTGTCTAAAGCAAGTGAATGGGTTCGGACATTGGGATCTGACTCCTCCAGAGTTACAAATGATACTATTTTCTGAATACATTGTAAATCCCTGCCACTTGGTTCTTTATCCAAGCTGCCCCATTGTTTTAAACTAGGAATAAAGAGAGGAGTTTGAGATTTTGATGACTCCAAACAAGATTGCAAAGCTTCTGGATGCACGCTGTTGCAAATTCCTGGAAGGTCCCTATGCTTCTCATTCAATCCTTTTGTGGTGGAATGAGAAAGCTGACCCCTTTTATAGTCATTGTCACTAGTCCCATAAATCTCTCTATGCATTTGCATTATGTCCTCCCATTGTTGATCCTCTGCCACAGAAATATATTTATATACTGTGCAGCTTGCTAGAGACATATGCTCTCTTGTGCCCAGTCTTTCAGAATTATCTACCCCACTCAGACTATATATCTTGACATCCATATCATAACCATTAGACTTTTTTGCTTTGGGTATCTTGGTTCATAAAGATTTCAGCTTCGCTCCCATTTGCAAATATCTCTCCATTTCTTCTAGGGATGGAGATTGGCTATATTTCTTGCATGAATGGCTACAGTACTGACCATCATGCTTATTATCCTCAATTTTTCCAGCATTATTATTTTTGGACCATTTTGAATTGTAGTAGGTCCTCTTTGCTCCCCTGTCTCTCTGGCTGGAGTTGTCATTCCTACCAAACTTAATTTGTTGTTTAAATCTACATGTCCTCACTATATGGCCTGCCCACCCACAAAGGTAGCAACGAGGAGAAAAGGATTTTGGTTTTGAGGCAGTGGCAGGTTGCCTGGATTGACTATGCCCCCTGCTGGTTTGGAGGACAATTTTTTTTATTTCTTCTATTTCCTTTTCTTTCTTTGCCTGCTTGAGCTGTTTCCTAAGATCTGCAATAACTTCATCTTTTTCTGAGTCTGACTTTCTGGCTGCCCTTGCTTCCTTTTGCTTAGAATCATGTATATAGGAAGCATGCTGTCTCACATCCTCCAGTGGCAATGATTCCCACTGGGGACAGTTCTGCCCAAAGTAGTTTTGTACAGGTATTGAGGCTTCTGGTGATTCATTGTAACAACAGCTAGGGTCTTCAGGCAGAGAAGTCTATCTCTTAGTACAGAGCAATTTAGATTAGCCAGGGATTGAGAGAGCCTGGCTGAAAGGTTTATTCAGCCTCCTGCTGTTATTCTAAGCTCCCTTGAGGGGAGGAGTAAGAGCCCATCCCTTCTGTAGAGCCCAGTGTACAGGAAGTGAAAGCTGGTTCCCTTCCTGTCCAAGATGGATGCCTGGTTTAGCCCTCAAGAAATAAAGGAAAGTTGTTCTTTCCTCTTCAGCCTTTACCCTAGTTGTTGGTACAATGAATCACCAGAAGCTATTGTATAAAGGCCAAAGGGGTTTATTGGAACCAAGGGTAAGCTGAGGGAAAAAGGGGTAAGGTCTAATAACTGCTGCTAAGGGAGAAGCTGGTGCTGGGGGAGGGTCACAGAAGAGGGGGATCAGAGATAATTTCACTGCCCTGATGTAATAAGGTTTAGCAGATTACTAGATGAGGTGAATGGCTTGGTTTAGGTTGTCCCTGCCTGCTTATAGAAGCTAGTTCCCACAATTTCCACCCACCAAAAATACCCTTCTCCCAGGGCCCAATGGGGAAATCCAGGGAATAGCAGGATGTCAAGGGAGAGGTCAAGGGAAATCAGGCAAAGCTCCAAAGCCTCAAAAGCAAAAGGCCCCTCAGTTGGTTCTACAGGAATATTTATAGTCCCAGGCTCCAACAGTTTTTGCCTGTGAGACCAGGGTCAACATTCTGTTTCTTCAACAGTCAGGGTTGCTCTGGTTGGTTTTGTAAATACAAGAGATTTGGCTGCAACCCTGCATTACAGTTCACTCTCTCTGGGTTTCTTCCCCAGCAGGTTCCCTGCTGTCCGTGATCAAAGCCTTGAGTTTGGCACAGCTGTGCCAGAGAGGCACTCCCTTGGACTAGTGCCCCAGCACACCCAGAGATTCCAGGATCCACTGGAGACTCAGCACATTAGGTGGAGGAAGGGATCTGGGATCTTCTTTCTTTCCCCTCCCACCTGAGAGTTCCAAGAATTCAGGCTTTTTTTTCTCCCCCCCCCCCCAATACCTTTTAAGTAGGGTTCAGCTGGAGCTCTGTTGTGTTGTCAGATTTGGTTTTATGTTCCCTTGGAGCCCTTTGTCCTTGATTGGTGGTGAAGGGCTTTACAGAAGTCTGGAGCCTTGCTGCTTCTATGCTGCCATCTTCTCAGAATTCCACTAAACTCTCCAAAGCATTTTTAAACTGAAAAGAAAGTTGGATAAAATTACCTACCTATATAATTTATGGTAAGATAGAGTAGCTTTGGTGTTAGAAGAATGGCATTTGGAACACCCAGACTTGAAGTCATTCATGAATAGTTTGGCACAATATTTGTCCATGGGAGAAAATAACAGAAGGAAAAGAAAGTACTCAATTGTCTGATCTAAGAGCTCTATCCATACATGCACAAAGCATTGCTAATGAACACTGCAGAATAGAGATTATAAAGGAAGGAGATATTTTGATGTTTTATCACTGAGGCTTGTTGAGATTATAAATCTTGTTTGGTTTTATTTCCGTATTAGATTACTTTAGTCAAAAGATAGAGGGTAGAAAAAAAGGATGAATCTAATTAAATATTAAGAAATATATACAAGCAAAGAACTTGAATGATCAAAGCAGAAAAATATGATGGAGGGATTTGTGTGAAGACTGAAAAATACCTGAGACTAGCTAAGGGAGAAGGAATAGAGGAAGTTTTGAGAAGATGGATTACAAATCTCTTACAAAGATGTGATATACAAGTGACTGTAGACTTCCTTGTGGTGATCTGTTTGGCCTGGTTTGGGCTCCCTCTGATTTGTTCTTGGGGATCTGTTCCTCAGTGAATTATCTAACTTCTCCAAAATTTTTCAAGATAATAATACCAGATGACTTTCCATCCTCAAATGTCACCTTTGGTCAATGTAGCTCCTGTTGTGAACATTCAGATATAATTTTGTGGAGGGGAATATCTTCCATAAAAATCTCTCTGGTTTATGCCTTTACTCAAGGAAGCCAAAGAAGCTTCAGTCTCCAGTTTAATTTTGCTTTTCCAAAAGGTTTCTCAGATATCTTCTAGATATTCAGTCTTATAAAAGCATGGATTTAAATGCATGTATCAAACATCTAGTATGTCCCAAACACTGTGCTGTTGTTTTATTTTTTTTTTTTGTTGTTTAGTTTGCATTTTAGTTTGTTTATATCCAACTCCTTGTGACCCATTTTGGAGTTTTCTTGGCAAAGATACCGGAGTAGTTTGCCATTTCATTTTCTAATTTATTTTACAGATAAGGAACAAGGGCAAATAAAGTTAAGAAACTTCTCCAGGGTGACACAGCTAGTAAATGTCTAAGACCAAATTTGAACTGAATCTTCCTGACTCAAGACCCCACATTCTATCCACTGAGCCACCTATTTGCCTATTGTGCTAAGAAATGGGGATCTATACAAACAAACAAAAAAAAGGCATTTAATTCTTGACCTGAAGGAACATACTTTTAAATACAGAAAGACAAGATAAAAGGTAGTGTTGACTAGAGAGAAGAATTTTTTGTTTTTTTGTTTTGGAATGTTAGAGTGATATTGAGTAGAGATACAAGGGAGAAGATTGACAAACTCTTTTCAGGAGCAGTGGGAGTATTGAGTTTGATTATAGTCCTAGGCTTGGAATGGCAATAGAGTAGAGGTTGAGAAAGGGTTGTGCAGAAGGTATATAAAAAACAGCAAGGCAAGTGCTGAAATATCTTATAGTAAACACAGAAAAATTTTATTTATTCAATTAGACACAAGAGAGAGTCAAGAAAAGTCTATGGCATTGAGGATAGTTGGAAGGTGGTTGGAGTCTCTTCTTGTAATCTCTACAATACACATGATTCATAGCACATTGAAATGACTGGTGAGGTTTCCTCCTGCAGTCCTGGTTATATGCTTGGTTGTTCCTTAACTTTGTGTTCCCCAGTTGTTCTGATCATTGCCTTTTGGTATTCTGCTATTCTGTTGTTATCCTATAGATTTTGCCTACCCATTTGGCTATGACTCCTTCCCATGGCCATGAAACATTAGTACTGGACTTCCTTCACATTCATATGATGTTGGGTATTTCTATCTAGTTTTTTTCTTTTTTTTTCATTTAATAATTTTTATTTTTTAGAAAAGTTAACATGGTTACATGATTCATGCTCTTACTTTCCCCTTCACCCCCCAATTCCCCCCCCCCCTCCCATAGCCGACGCGCATTTCCACTGGTTTTAACACGTGACATTGATCAAGACCTATTTCTAAATTGTTGATCGTTGCATTGGAGTGGTAGTTTCCAGTCTACATCCCCAATCATGTCCGCCTCAACCCATGTGTTCAAGCAGTTGCTTTTCTTCTGTTTTTCCACTCCTGCATTTCTTCCTCTGAATGTAGGCGGCGTTCTTTACCATAAGTCCCTCAGAACTGTCCTGGGTCATTGCATTGCTGCTAGTACAGAAGTCCATAACATTCTATTTTACCACAGGGTATTGATCTCTGTGTACAATGTTCTTCTGGCTCTGCTCCTTTCGCTCTGCATCGATTCCTGGAGGTCTGATAGAATATGAATGTAGATTAAAGTATATTTAAAAAAATTTTTTCTTTTGTCTGTGTTTTCTTCACAACGTGACTAATGTGGAAATATCTTTTGCTTGCCTGCACATTTATAACATGTCAAATTGCTTGCTATCTCAGGAAGGGGAGAGAACAGAGGGGGAAGAGAACTTGGAACTTAAAATTTTGAAAAATGATTGGAAAATTTATTTCATGTAATAGGGAAAATTTTTTTTCATGGTAGCATTAGTGACAGGGTCTCCTCTCCCAATCCCTTCCTGATTATTCCTTTCCCTTATTAACATCTATAGATAAAGTTTATTAAGTACCTTCCTGAGTAGTTATTACATCACAACTCTTGGGGAGGGAGCAACGCAGTCAGATGAAAATGTTATCCAAGGCTAATAGAGCCCAATATTAATAATCACTCCAACCCCAGGTGGGACCTGAAAGGGTTACCCATTCACCTGACCTTTAGGGATCCTGCCTGGGCACTGTTATCAAGAAGGGGCAGTTATTTTTTTTTAAACCCTTAACTTCTGTGTATTGACTCCTTGGTGAAAGAGTGGTAAGGGTGGGCAATGGGAGTCAAGTGACTTGCCCAGGGTCACACAGCTGGGAAGTGCCTGAGGCCGATTTTGAACCTAGGACCTCCCATCTCTAGGCCTGACTCTCAATCCACTGAGCTACCCAGCTGCCCTCAAGAGAAGGGGCAGTTATTATAACATCCAGCTGAGTGACTGGACTCAGGTGTCCCTGTACCAGCTATCAGGGGAATCCAAAGCGCAGCTTCCCTGATTAATATATCCTATAATAGCTAGAAAAGTAGCTAAAGATACCTTCTTTATAATAGTAGGTTATATAAAAATGTTATTTATTCCCTGAAGCTTATAGCAAAATCAAAGAAAATAGTTCAAATGGCATAGAATCAGTGATACCAAAAGGACACCCATAAGATCAGGTATGTTTACAAAGGTAATAGGCATGCCTGATTCTTTTTTGTGCTTTAAAAATATTTTATTAAAGTTTTTGATTTTTATATCACAATTATTTCAAGATTTATACTATTGTCACCTCATCACCCCCTCATCCCCGCCAGCACCCACATCAGACCCTACTTTATAACAAAACAATTATCAAAAGTACCTCATAGGCACCATATCTAATAAAATATACAGTGTTCTACCCTAATATGTCTCCCCCCACCAATATTTTTGTTTTAAGGAAGCAGTTATGCTTCCTTATTTGTTTTCTAGGATTTATTTCTTTTCTTTTCCTTTTTATTCATTCATAACTTGAGTTCTTCTTGCCATATTTTCTTTTCATTGTGGTTGTTATTGTATTATTGGTTCTGTTTGTTTCAATCCACAACAGTTCATAGAAATCTTATTTTTCTCTCAGTTCCTTGGAATAAAAAATCCTATCATTTACATTCATATGTCAGTTTACTCAGATATTCTCCATCTTATGGGTATTCACATTGTTTTCTGTACTTTGTTATCTCAAAGAATCTTGCTGTGACTCTTGTTTCTCTCTTTGAACTTCTTGGGTATGTTTCTAGGAGAAAAATATGATCACTTTAGTTACCTTTTTTCATAATTTCAAATGGATAGCCAGAATGGATGGACCAGTTCACAGTTCTACAAGCAATATATATGAGTTCCTTTTTTCTTACAAGCCCTAAAACATTTACTATTCTCATTTTTGTTATCTTAGTCAGAGAGGCAAAACATCAGAGATATCTTAGTTTGCAATTTTGTATCATTATTGATTTGGAGCCTATTTTTAGATAGCAATGAACATAATTCATAATATGAAACTCTTTTAAAAGGTGCTAATAAGAAACAAATGTAATAGATTGCTACTAACAGCAATACAATGATCCAGAGTAATTCTGAGGGACTTATGAAAAAGAATGCTATCCATCCCCAGAGAGAGAACTCTTGGAGTAGGAATGCAGATGAAAGCACATGGTTTATCACTTGTTTTTTTCATATATGTTTTGGGGTTTTGGTTTTATAAGATTATTCACTTAAAAATGAATAACATGGAGGGGCAGCTGGGTAGTTCAGTGGATTGAGAGTCAGGCCTAGAGACAGGAGGTCCTAGGTTCAAACCCGGCCTCAGCCACTTCCCAGCTGTGTGACCCTGGGCAAGTCACTTGACCCCCATTGCCCACCCTTACCAATCTTCCACCTATGAGACAATACACCGAAGTACAAGGGTTTAAAAAAAATTACAAAAAAAAATGAATAACATGGAAATCAAAAAGTGCTCATGTTGTTTGATAATTTATCTACTGAGCAATAACTCTTGATAATACTTTGTTGTATCCTCACATGGCAAGATAATGCTGTGAATACAACTAGTATCTCATAAATTCTTGTTGATTCAATTCAGCAAATATTGTTTGAAATAATTCTGATTCTAATAAAATATGAGAAGGAAAAACTGTCATGGACAAGTAATAACCCTTTGAAATTAAGTATGAAAGTACTATTTTTTTTGGTTAAATTAGACATTCTCTCATTCACTTCCTCACTAAAAAGCAAATTGAATCATACTTTATGGGTGTGTCCTTCCTTTCATTTAGGCAACTTGTGATGTTTGACAGTCTTGCCTCTGGAACACTAAATTTTATATTTGCATGTTATCCTTCTGAATTTATGTGCACAAAGCACAATAAATGTGAGAAACCAGGTACTCTAGCTGATTCCTACTGCACTTTGTCTTCATTCATTTCATGCTTGCAACACTGGGCAGCCTGAGAGCAGAAATCTGGATTAGGGCACTTTGTGTAGAATGACAGGCTTGAGTTAGTAGCAGTAGAAACTGAGGAACTGTTATCTGTCTCTGTTAAGTAAATTGTGTAGAAGGGGGCAGAGAGGAGGAGGAGGATGGTGATGGGAGTGCTGATTATAGAGGTAAGCTGCTGCATGGTAAAGATGGGAGGCACCTGAACAGATGGCTCTTGTACCTCCTGTCATCTGGAAATCTTGAAAAGGATTATGGCAGACAACAGGGAAACCTGCTTAATCTCACAAGTATCAAGAAGGGGAAAGATAGAGCTATTCCCTTGAACAGGGTTTTGATCTCCTTTCACCCTGTTGTACGAATCTAAGTAGATCTCAGCAGACAGAAGCTTAATGCAGTATGCCATGACCCAAACAGATCAACTCACCCCCGAAATATAACATTTTGTTGTAGGAAGCGACAGTGCTTTTCTCAATCATTTAATCTCTGCATTTCCTCTAGTGTTTTGCCCTTCACAAGCATGCAATCAATGTTTGTTGAATTGAATTATCCATTATTAGAATATGGAATCACATATAAAATGTATATATCTGGCTTTATTCTGAAGCTATCCCAATGAGTTTTCTCAGGGCAGCCTTCATCTCCTTATTTCGGAGGCTGTAAATCAGGGGGTTTAAAAATGGTGTCACAACTGAATAGAACAAGGTTATTATCTTCTGTACTTCTCCTGAGTTCTCAGATGTTGGGCTCACATACATGATCATCAGGCTCCCAAAGAAGAGGCAGACCACAGCCAGATGAGATCCACATGTGGAGAAGGCTTTACGTCGACCAGCTGCTGAGGGAACTTGCAGCACAGCTCTTAGTAAGAGGATATATGATCCAAGGATGTAGATTGCAGTGAGAATGATCATGAGGGAGTTTATGATATAAAACAAAATTTCAGTGATAGGAGCAGGGTCACATGATAGGGCCAGGAGTGGATCGAAGTCACAGATAAAGTGGTCAATGATGTTGGGACCACAGAATATCAGCTGGGAGAGCTGTATAGTAGTTAGAGAATAGCTTAGGAAGCCAAGCACCCAGCACACAAGTATCAAGGTGTAACAGTGCTGTAAGGTCATTTTGGTTGGGTAATGTAATGGGTGGCAGATGGCAAGATAACGATCATAAGCCATGATGCATAAAAAATAGACTTCAGTTGCAGCAAGAGAGGTGAAGAAATAGAATTGGAGGAAACAACCTGCAAAGGAGATGGTTTTGGTCTCTGAGAGGAAGTTTTCCAACATGCTGGGAACAGTGGAGGTGATGTACCAGATCTCTAGGAAGGCAAAATTCCCCAGCAGGATGTACATGGGAGTGTGGATCCTCTGGTCCCACTTCACTGCACAGATGATGGCCCCATTTCCCATCATGGTCAGAATATAGACTATCAAGAATAAAGAAAAGAGTAAGATTTGCATCTCCCAGTCCCCAGGAAAGCCTAGGAGGACAAATTCAGTCACAGTGTGTGCTCCTGATTTGTTCATTGGTCCCTGAGCTGTGGAAAAGACAAAGACATAATTATATCAATTGTCTTGCATCTTGGGCAGCTGTAGGAAAGAATTTTAATGAGGCTTTTGTAGGGTTTCTAGGGTAAACAATAAACAAAGGTCATATGAAAACCAGTTTGTAGCCTAGTAAGAAAGAAATTGTAATAGCTTGAATTATGAAGAATGGTACAATAATGTTGGGCCAAAAATTACAGAGGTGGGAGGAAGATAAGATTTTTACTGGTTTTCATATGACTAGTTTGTAAAAATCTTAGCTTCCTCCCACCTCTGTAATTTTTGGCCCAACATTATAAGATAAATTTATATATATAAACAATAAACAAAGGTTTCATAATTCAAGCTATTACAATTTCTTTCTTACTAGGCTAGATTTTGTTTTTTATCAGACTAAATGCAAGAGCTTTGAATTTTTTTAATTCTTAATTAAAAGAAATTTCTCTTTAACTTACCTTTGAGCAAGTTGAAAAACACCATGGGATGAATTTGAAGAGTTTGTGCTCCTTTGTTGATCAAAGGAATTCTTTGTTTTCATGGACTAAATGAAGTGGTGTGAACTTTTTGTTACACCATGGACCTGCTCTTAGTTTTCTAGGAAGACAGATCATCATTAAGGGTACATCCCTCCTCATGTAAAGGAGAATCTTAAAAATGAACTTGTGGGGCAGCTGGGTAGCTCATTGGAGTGAGAGTCAGGCCTAGAGACAGGAGGTCCTAGGTTCAAATCTGACCTCAGACACTTCACAGCTGTGTGACCCTGGGCAAGTCACTTGACCCCCATTGCCCACCCTTACCAATCTTCCATCTATAAGACAATACACCAAAGTACAAGGGTTTAAAAAAATGAACTTGTGACCCTTTAAAAAGTCTTCACTATGAAATTTTATCTTTATTTTTAGTTAATATAAAATGTAAGATGGCATTGGCTGTAGCATAAAGAATGCCAGAGGGATGAGGGAAACCTATCCTTTTGTCCTTTTTTTAAAAGTAACAGATGCATCAAAAATAGAAACCTATGTTTTTCTTCCTCATTTTTCTTTTGCCTAAAAGTTTCTGGTTCCATGAGATTTGGCATTTTTTGGTCCAAACCAATTTTTCCAGTCCTCTTTTATTTTCTTCCAGTGTTTTTCTTTTGAGTTTCTGGGCTTTCATTAAGTAAACCCCTAGTTTGGTTCTCTTGTGATCTATTTCTATGACTCACTGGCCATGGTTTGGAAAAGCCTCTCCTGGCTCACTTGCAAATTTCCAGCAAGAAGTAACACTTCCTCCTCTGGTTCCTAAAGCTAATTGCACTTGAAACTTATGCCCTAACTTTTTTTTAAAACACTTTGCTTCTGAAAATACTTCAATACAGTGCATTGGCTCAAATGCAGAAGAGTTGTAAGCAATGGGAGTTAAGTGATTTTCCCAGAGTCATACAATTAGGAAGTGTCAGAGTCAAGATTTGAACCCAGAACTACCTGTCTCTAGGTCTGACTCTCAATACACTGAGCTACAGACTTGTCCCCAGCCTGAACTTTTAATAACCCCAATGACACTGGATCCCAGCCACAATTAGTTCACCAAACAAGAGTCCCCCAAACGTATCATCCTTCAGTATTTCACTAATGAAAATCAATTCCTTCTTTGACAGGATAAAAGTTTCTTATTATGGACTCTTCTAAAGTAGAAAAGTAGTCTCTCATTTATGTTTCTTCTCATGCCAGATAAGCTATTCTATTTATGTTTATGAACCAGTCTTTTGTCTATTGCAAATAAAGTAAGGTCTCAGGTGAGGAATGTATCACCTGTTAATGGCTTAAGGGCTCCTTCTGGATGAAACTCTGCCTGGAGATCCTTGTTATTTTCAACTTTTCCTATCTGTAATTCCCCTCCTTTATTGTAATGATTATGATTTATCTTGGACCAGAGATAGAACCAAGAGAGGTTAGAGTTAGTTTCTTTGAGATTACAAATGAATTTGCAGAAATTCTTAATAGGCCTGTGGGAAACTAATTTTTTTTCCAGCTCTTTATTAGTATCATCTTGGGATATCTTAATGTGACTTTAATGCTGAACATCTTCCAGAAGAATTAAAAAAAATGAAATACTTGAAAACCTGAGATTAAAGATTGAATTTTATATTATACTCTTGGACAACTTACCAGGATGCATTGTTTTGCTGCCCAGAGTTTATGGATAGCCAGATCACCTCATTTCTGACTGCTACCTAACCTGCGAGGAACTCAGAATGATGAGAACCCAGTAATGTTTCATAGTCAATATTTAAAAGCATAACTCTTTGTCATTAGTGTTGAGAACCAAAGATTGCAGAAGGTCAGGAAACCTCATGGAGCCCCCTGTCTTAGTGATAAATGAAAGATCCTTTTAAACAACAAACATTTCCAAATATTTTTACAAATGCTACTATCAATCAATCTACTGACATTTATTGAGTTCCAGTTACAAAGAAGTATTTTGATAATGCCTAGACATGCAGAGATAAATGAAGCAATCCTTGCCTTCAGAAATCTTATATTTTTTGAGATATTCATTTACTGTAATTAAAAGTAGCTGAATTTTGTATGAGGTTCCAAACATATTTCCTTTGTTATTCACAATACCTCTGAGAGGGAGATGCCATAGATGTCATTATTCTAACTTGGCATGTGAAGAAACTGAGGTCAGAGAGGTTAAATGACATATGCCTGGTAATACGGGTAGTGTTAAAATCATTATCTGGGATAAGATGGATGCCACCTTGACTTACATGGCTGGCAGTTGAGAAGTTGGGATGTTCCCAGGTGCCGTGAACCAGGGGCAAAAATTGGTTGTCTACACCCTCTATATACTCCCCAAGGAACAACATTTGGGTGCTCAAAGCTGTGAATTGAGCAGGTTTCTCCTGGAGCAAGAACTGGGACAGAGGGAGGTGAAGGGTGGAAGAGGGTAGGCCTGAACCTGTAACCTGTACCTGAGTGAGAGAGAGCTAGTGGTCAATCAACATCATTGATATTAGAGCTGAGGGAGTATACTGATTCATCTATCAACACCAACATCAATAGCCTTCCCTAATCTCTGGCTTGGCAGTGGCCAGGTCAGGTCAGGTCAGAGTTAGTGAGAGGTTGAAGACCTCCAGCTTTTACCAACCTAGCAATCTCCAGACTTGATCAACAACTAGCTTAGTAGCCAAACAAATAACAATAGGGTTTCCAAATCCTCAAACCTAATACCTTGTTTTCCTTTTCCCATTAGTAGTTAATATAGTGATTTACTAAGAAGTACCTTTCCTGAGTGGTGATTCTACCAAAGCCCTTGGGAAGGGGAGAATCAATATGCAGTCAGATAACAATGTTCCAATAGCCAATCAATAGCCTTATCTACAACTAATCCAACCTCAGGTTGGGCCTAGTGAGGTTAACCATCTACCTAACCTCTCAAGGGTCCCAATCTGGGCAACTGTTAGAAGGAAGCAACTGACAGGCTTAACCAATCAAGCCTGTCAGAGAGGAGAGGGATAGATTACATCCATACCTATTGTGAGAAGAGTGTGTGTCCCTCTCTCACCTATTGTAGCTGGCATAGGCCTTGGGCACCTGATCCCTCCATTGGTACTATCTCTAAGATCTACGTACCATTGATTATCCAAGATCTAAAGGAAGATCTAGAGAGAGATATATTTTGATAAAGATATTGTCAAGAGCCAATTCATTCCTTTTTTAACAGCAGTCAGCATTGTTGGCAGAATGTTAATCCAAGTCTCTTGAGAATGAATCTACCATTCTTTCAATCATATCATGCTGCCTAATGTAGCTAACAGATGTAAAAAATCCTACAGACCAATATATTTTTACTGCCATGAATAACAGCTCCCTTTTAACACCTAGAATTTAATATTTAAATTAGGTTCTCAAGGAGAAGCTTTCCACAATAACAAAATCAAGAGATGATTCATAAAAGTTAATAGAGACAAATTCCAGATCATTAAGATGATGTGAAATACTATGTTTAAGACAGTATTATCTGATAATAATTACATACATGCACTTTCTGTTATGTCCTGATACATGCCACTTTATAGAACAGTTGCTTTTAACAGCCTGTTTATGACATGAATGTGACTGAATTGTTGGAAGGGATCTCTAGAGCTATCTAATCCAGTAGTTATAAAAATGAGAATTTCTACCTAATCCAACAAATAGTCCTCCAGATTTTTATTGGAAATATGTGGTGAGGGAAAACCTACTCTCTCCTGAGGTAGTGCATTGAATATGTCTAATAGTTAAGATATTTTTTTAAAACATCAAGCTAAACTTCACCTCTTTGGAATTCTCCGCCTCCCCTCATATTGATTATTTTGCCCTCTGAAACAAGCGAAATCAATCTATTTTTCAACGTGATAGCCTCTATGGGTCTTCTTTTCTTCTGGCTAATACTTCCCAGAAATAATAATAATAATAATAATAATAATAATAATAATAATAATACCTAGGATTGATATAACATTTTAAGGTTTGCAAACAGTTTAGAAATATTTCACTTTATCCACACAACAACCCTGTGAGGTAAGTGCCATTATTATCTCTATTTTATAGATGAAGACACTGAGGTACATAGTAGCTAAATCACTTGCTCAGGTTACACAGCAAGTAAGTGTCTGAAAATGGACTTGCTCCTTATGTTCTGCTTGTCCTCCTCTAGCACACTACATACAATGCTCCTGAGCTGCCTTTATTTATTCTACCAGTTCCTTCAATTTGTGTTTGCTATGATCTTTAGCCATGGGGCATGACTTTGAGGTCTTTTACTAACATGGTGGCCTTTCTCTGCATATTCTGCAGTTTATCAACTTCCTTTGTAAAATCTGGCACCCACAGACTTCAGAAATGGTCTGATAAAGTCTAGCACTATCATTATTAGACTGTCATTCCTGTATATTATGCCTCTCTTAATTAGTTAATTAGTAATTAACTAATTGAGTTTGTAGTCCACTAAAACACCCACATAATTTTCTGTGAACTCATTATGCAACAAATTTCATTTTCCCTTTAAAATTTCTGTCTCTTCTTTCCATTGCCTGATCCACATAACAGTTCGGGTTTTTAATTACTTCTTGCTAAGACTATCATAATTGTTTCCTAACGAGTCTTCCTCTTTGCCTCCTCCCTTTACTAATTAAATTTATAGGGATTGTATTAACTCATTATTCAAATTCTTTAAGGTATTCTTGTTGCCACTGAATTATATCCAAATATTTCCTTATGCTTTAAAAATACTATCCCTATTCTTCATCCTCACATAATCCTTCTTCTCCTCTGTTCTTTCCCAGGCTATCTTCCTACAATGGTTATTCTCTGCTCCTTTTTTGACTCTATCCCTTGATGAACCAGTAAATCTCTACTGTGTTCTTGAATCCTTTTGACCCCTCATCTTATCACTGATCATGCTTTGCCACAGCCTAACTCTGGATTACTTCCACTCTCCCTCTACTTTCTTAGGTCATATTTACATAATGAGAAGTGTTCTATATGAAATTGTAAAAGTGTTGATTGAATTCCACTGCAAAGTTATGTTATATTATCTAATATCAATTGGG